>NC_092863.1:29659293-29670357 GCF_032062135.1 Pyxicephalus adspersus
TCTTATCTTCTTTCCCATGGACACTGTATAGGTGGAGATGATAACACCAGATGAAACTGTTCATAATGGACACATTGAGGGAGGCTTACTCATGTATCATTTAGTAATTAGGACTCCATTAGGGATCATTGGGAGGAAAATCCATGACCTTTACAAAAATATGTAGGAGTTTCATGTTTGTTTGTATCTCCTTTTAATTATTTTAAATAAAGCAAAGTCATCTAATGTCTCTTAACTGCCAACTGGCAAAGGATAATACAATACTAGAAATAATATAGTGCTTTTTAAACGATTCACAATTGTAAACGTAATAGCAACCCTTAAATATTTTGAAACTGCTGATAAATAATACACAAAGAATATGATATTTTTCAATGGAAAGTTATAAATCGATGGTTAAGGTTTTACAAATATTTTCCAGTAGGCACCTCAAGGTACCTGACACCCATTCAGCCTTGATTTTGAACAATTTGGAAGCACAGAATGCTGGGGTACCCAGCTATGAAAATTTCAACAATCAATCAAAGAACAAAGTCTGACCCTGTCCTCTCTTGGACATTACAATTGACCCATGAAACTGATTATCACAATTATGGGCCGATAATAAACAGGGGGAAGACTTTCTTGGTAATCTGAGCTGGTTGAAATTTGTATATCGGAGCTTCCAGTGATTAGGGGGTAGTGGAGTGGGCATGTTGAGCATACTCAAAAAACTTAAACTATCTTTTTATTATCTTAAGACCACAAAGCTGAATCAAAACACATTCAAGTCCTAATGCAAAATAAATGTTTTAACATATATGTTTTTTATAATCTAGAAAGCATGGTACAACATAGGTGTTAATATAAAATCCTGTTTTTTAAATATACATGAGAAAACTTGTGCTAGACAATGGGAAATGAAGACAAACGCAATCATGAAACAGGGGAGATGGCCTATTCACTTTGGCACTTGCATACCTTCTACCTATGTCCCCAGTTATAGCTAAACTCATATATCTGCTGTTCAATTATTTCAGTGAACACAGAACTTGTAATTTTAACTCATACAGAGTATATGTAATAGAGTTTTCTATCCAATTTCCACCATAGACCACTTTAACCAAGCAAGTGCACATACCCAGGAGGATGATTTCTGTAAAGCTTTACATATAAGTTCATCACCAGCAATTGACTAAATAAGTGCTCAGTTGTACAAACAAGTATACAACCAGGGTGGTCCTCAGGAGCTAGAAAAGTTTAGCATCAGATGCCTCAGATAATGTGACTGATTGCCCCTTCTTCTTCCCACACTAATGGTAAAACTTGCTGCTCTCTCCTTTTCTCTGTCACCTGTTTTATTGTACTGGGAACTAACTAGATTCCAACCTCATCATTTATCCTATCTTTTCTACACGTATTTCTTCTCCTTAATTCCTTTTATCATCAACTACACATCGTAATTCTTTTTTTTCCTTAGATCTGATAGTGAACAGATCACCTTTACACAGGTTTTTATTAGGCAGTGATAGGGGAAAGTAGTGGCTTTGCCCATGGTAACTAGACAAGTAAGCAATAGGACAACAAAAACATTTTGAATATTATTTTTTACCTCTATTTAAAAAAAAAAAAAAAAAAAAAAAAAGACTTGAGCGGAGCTCCCACTGATAGGGAAATGTTTTGTTGCTACTAACACATAGGGTAATCGTAGCAAGAAGATATTTATTGTTGTTGTTAAAAGCCCCACTGCTGTCTAATCATTTGTTCCTGAATTTGATTTAGAATATTCAGAACATTTTGAAATTGCTGTAAATCGCAGCCTTTTTTTGTGAAACATAGATCACTAATATCTAGCAGTTCTTGTTCTTGTAATTCTGAAGACCTGCAAAATGTCTTTCATATAAGAAGAACGAGCCCTGTTAAATGTGGTTAACTACTACTAGATACACAATGACCTGGATAAATGAGAACATAAACACATAAACACTCATATTAAAAGTTTTATGTGAGAACTGTTGTTGTAATGGCCAAAAAAGCTCTGAAAGTACCAGCTGGATAGATGTCTTACTGATACTACCATCATGGGAAGGTAGAAAAAAAAATTTCAACCATGTATAGGATTTTGCTTTTTTTCTGGGAAACAAAAGAATGTGATCACAAGTAAGTAAAGTTAATGTGTTATTGTATTTAAATATATATGTACAAGAATGCACTTATTTTTAGCTTTAAATTTTCAGTTTAATCTTCTGTGGGGCACAGTAGTATGAGCTCCTCTTCTAACATAGCACTAACATGTACTAACATAGCTCACTTCGACTTCACTGAACTCTGTAAGGTTCTCATAACATGAAATAAAAACTGCAGCAGGTCAGATTAAACCATTCATAGCATCTCATTTCCTAGTTGATGGAAAAACAGCAACGCCTTGTGATTTCCTCCCCAGCTTGACTATCCCTGGATCCATCCTTTTATTTAATGGATTCCAGTTCTTTCATTTAAAGAGATTTAGTATCACATGTTTCAGGAAGCTATGAACAGCAACCTCTTAACCCCTTCCACCAGCCACGATCAGGAGAGCTAATAATGATGACACTGGATCTAAAATCAGGTATGTAATATAAACACAATGGTTTTGCTTAATAATTTTATTATATTTTTGGGGAGGGGAGAGTAACTAGGGAAAGCAAAACACAAGAAGATTGAACTTCAGCTTTAAAATTCTTTGACCCATTCCATTTTTGTCAATGAGGAATGTAAATGTCAGATTATTCTGGGAACCGACACAGGTGCAGTAGAAATATTAGGTGTGCAATCTTTTGTCAATAAGATTACCAGTTTTAAAGTGATATATTTAGTTTCAGGTTCATGACAAACCATGCAATGCTATGAAGCAGTTGCATGATGTGTAATAGTTCAAATGTTGCACTCTAGAAATAGAATACTGCATATCTGTGAAAACTAACTGGAAATGGATGGTTGCTTTAGATACACAAGCAGTCAAACTTTTTTAGGCAGACACACAAGGACACTGTAAGCATCAGTGTTCCATACTCAATCTGAAATCGGAAAACTCTACTGCTGAGATGCCAGGAAAAATGGTGCAGCTTATCCATGGCCCAAACAGTTTATTTAGGCTTTAGATCAGTGTTAAAATATATGCCCAGGAAAAAAACAAATAACAAAATATGCAGTACATCGATTCTGATTTGCCCATGTTACATCTCATTTGCCCAACATACCACTGAGTGATATGGACCCTGTCCATTGTGTCGACCTAATAACTCTTTCTTATTATTCACAAAAAACTATGTAACTAACTTTAAATTGTACATTTTACAAATGGAGCAAATAGAAGAAGTTTATATTTAGGTTTTTAATATATTATGTATTATATGCATAGCTGATCAAATGCAGATCTATTTTGTGAGCTGCTTGGTTCAGTGCACGCTCCCAGACCCAGCAGTTAGTGGTATTTGGGGTTAGCAATGCCTGCCAGGTTCCACCTTTTAAAGCCCATTAGGATTAAGTCCAACACTTACAGACTTATATAATTTAACATTGTACATCACATTTTTAAACGAATCATGGGGGCATTAATAGTTATTTCTCATTCAATAAAGCTCTCATGTGAGGGTTAAGAAAGCAATCAAAACTATATTGGAATAGAGTTGTAAGGAGAGCACAGCAGCAATAACACCTAAGGTTTGTAGGCTAATCAGGGCTTAACCTAAAGCACAATATATCCTGTTGCAAATCTAACAACAGACATCTGCTGTGTTCACTATCCCCAGTGTCTCTGGAGTTCTAAAATGCAATCAGAGAGATCAGCACACCGGCACCCAAGTGTTCAGTCAGCAGGGGCCCCTACAGCTTATTATCCAAAGAAGAGAACATCTAGATGAGGAACAAAAACATATATTCTCCAAGTCTGATAAAAAAATCTATTGGGTATATGTAAATATGAATTACTTGCTAACGGGGGATATCACCTACATAAATACAATCACAGGTAAATAATGCAGGGTTGCAAGGATTGCCAACTCAAGCATGGAAAATAGTATTTTCCCCAAATCAAGTAAACAACAACTCCAGCTAAAAGAATATTTAAACTTATAGACAGTCTAGATAGCACAAGGTCACTTAGGTTATCAAAAATTCATGAAAAAATTAAAAAGTTCTGTCCTTGAAAGCTTATATTCACAATGGACAATGTTTATATATATAACAATATGGACAATATATATATATATATATATATATAATATATTAGTACCCTGGAATTGACTTTTTTAAAATATTTTTACTTCTATCACTGGATCCTAGCTTACAGTTATGTAGGTCTTTTTAGGTTAATTCTTCATTTTCTTTGATGTTAAAAAGCCTTAAAATGATGATATACACTGCCCTATTAGGATTGACTTACCATTTAACTCTCTAAACTGTAAGTTTGGAAAAAGTTAATATAAGTAGTTTGTTATACTATAAGTAGTATAACATAAAGACCAGTGTGCAGTTAAATTTTATGGCCAGAGTGGACCTTAATATCACTATCAGTTTAAGACATCATATTTAAAGCCTACCTAAACTCAGAGTAGACAACCCTTTGATTTAAAGTAAAAATTTTGTTTGTTAGTGTTTTTTGCTTAAGTGCAACAAAAAAAGGGTGCAACCCTTAATTTCCGAACACCTAGGAGATCAAGAATGAATGGGAGCACAGGCCTCCAAAGTAGATATCTACGTCACGCATCCCAGGAGGCTCTTGCTGTGCAGGAGGAGTCAACAGGGAAAAAAATTGTGCCCGGCTGAAGACGGATACCGGGACAACGTGGGACCCGACAGAAGAAACCTCCTGACGGATAGGTTGATCTGCAGGATTGAAGTTAAGTGTGTTTTTGTTTTGGGTTAGTTTTGGGTTTACTTACGCTTTAAGTTTATAAAATCATATTGAGCCTCCAGGGGATTGAGGGTAATAAACTCTAAACATCCATTGTACATATTCAGACTTTGAATTGAATGTGTCCAAATAGTCAAGCCTGCACAAAACGTATATTTATGGTATTGATTGTGCAGGTAGGAATGTGAACAAAATCTTCTGTAAATAGTCTAAACATTTCCAAACAGTTTCAGAAAACCAACGGAGGTAACAAAAGCATCCAAAAGTATTAAGCAACTGTTTGCGGACATTTAGCAATAATCTTTAAAAATGTACAGACAAGCATTAGATTGCAACACAGGTTTGTGCCACCATATTGGTACTCTGTATTTCAATTCTCGTGTTTTAAGTTAGAGCAATTGTATCTAGATGGTTCTTCTCCTTATATAAACCTGAAAAACTGATTAAGTCCTTATTGTGAATACTTTATTAGTACACCCACAGCTGTCTCTTGGCCTTCTTTGGTGCCTGATTAAAAGCTTAGCTCCGTTTATCTAGTGGATAATTGACTAAATTGCTTAATTGTTTTTATTTTTAAGTAAAGTTTAAAGCGTACCTAAACTCAGAATTTTCAGTTTTCATAAAAAGGTAGACAACCCTTTTATAGTAAGTGAAAATTCTGTTGTTTTTTTTTTAAGTGCAACACTCCTTTTTCTTAAAAAAAAAAGAGTGCAGCACTGCCCTCCAATTCTTGATCGCCTAGGCGTTCGAGAATGAATTGGAGCACAAAGCCTCCCAGGATACCTACGTCAAGCTTTTGGATGCTCTTGCATGCGCAGAAGGAGCCTTTTCGTGGGGAAAAAAAATTTGCTGATCTCACGCATGCGCAGTGTGCATGGGGACAGTTGCCGGGATGACGCGGGACCTGGATGGATCGGACTGTCCTGCTGGAGTAAAGGTAACTGTATTTTTTTTTGTTTTAGGCACTTTTGGGTTTAGTTCCTCTTTAACTAAGATACCACAAAACCTGCCAATGTTTTTTGATTGTGGGAGGAACCCCACACAAAGATTGGTAACATATTGAATCTCGCCAGTATTGAAGCATGGGGAAGGTTGTGCATACTTGCCACTGCTGGGAAGACTGTAGTGAGTCATAACCAATGCTCCCTTGCTAATGACAGCATAGTGATCTAACTCTTGCAAATATTTTTCTCCCTTAGTGAGCAGATGTTATGTTTGCTATTATATTTTTCATATGCTGCTAGGATGTTCATATTTCAAAAAAATATTAAAAATGTAGAAATATAATGGCAAATGCTCCCATTTTTCTCACATCTCCTATAATTGCACTAAGCCTCCTATGACAAGGTGTGAATAACTCCAGTTGTGCAGACTTACCCAAAACTGCTAAATGACTAAACAGTTCTCATTATTCTTTGAAGACATAAATATTTCAACTATAAAGCACAGAAGACAAGGTCTTTTACCACCCCTAAACCCCAGCCAGAGTTCTCACAACTATTGTGCAGCTCATGATATTACTCTTCATTTCCTGGGCCACTTGCCACAAAACCACCAGCAGTGAAACCAACCTAACAGCAACCACAACTTTAACACCACCTTTCCTCAATGTGTGCTTATAAAGATCACTTACATTTAAAGAAATTATTATACAAAATGAAAAAAGCATTAAAAAAAAAAACAACCCTGAGTGTTATATTTAATTTTGATAATTTCTAACAAGATTTAATTACTAACCAAACACATTTTCCCCCCTCCACCTAGTCTAAAGCTACGTACACACTTCCAATTTTTATCGTTGGTAAACGAACGACGAACGATCGTGCACGATATCTGCGAACGATCGTATGGCACCGATCCTGTACCTACAGATAACGACAGATCGTTCAAAGATATTGTACACACGATAGATGCGATCGTTTGAACGATACCGGTCGTTCATTTCCAACGACTATCCTCGTTCGTCGGCGTCGTTGGTTACTTTTTTTACGAACGATTTTTGGCCAATCGGTCGTTCGTCGTTCGTTCGTCGTTCATTTCCAACGATAAAAATTGGAGGTGTGTACGCAGCGTAAGAACTCTGACTAATCTTTTAAAGCTGCATACACATTTGCAATTATAGTCGTTGGAAAGGATCTTTTACAATCCTTTCCAACGACTAAGCACTCCATGATGCATGAATGATGCTGTACATACAGCACCGTTCTGCTCTATGCAGAGGGGAGGGGGAGAACAACGGAGCGGCACCCCGCTGCGCGCTCTCCCCCTTCACTTGCATTATGATCCTTTGTTGCTCATCGCCTGTGGATCCGGCAGGAAGGTCGCTCAGACGATGAACGAGGGGCGCTGTACACACTTCAGATTCTCGTCCAATATCATCCAATGAGAACCATTGGAAGTGTGTACGTAACTTAACCTATTCACTTGCATACACAACTTGCAACCCTGTCTGGGACCTCCACTTTTTAAATCTACCTGGTTCAAGTCTTTAGTGTTCTGACCAGGATTGTTCAGTAGGATCCCATAAGGTTCTAATGGACTATCTTCCTTCCCAAGAAATTGTTCCCTTAGTGGACTATTAGATTCCACTATGCAAATGGTGCACAAATGATTAGCACCAAAATAGAAACATTCTACATACATTAGCATTAGTTGTAATGTGATATTTACTTGATCTGGCAGGTAAAAATAGAACATGCTAGTAATATTAAAGGGACAATAAAGCCAGTTGTCTCCAAAAAGATGGTAACCCAAATTTTCTAGGTGAATATGTATATGAGGGATATCTGAAACAGCTCTTATCCTTTAGGATTTGTTTTTGTGCTCTCTTAGGAGTTTCAATTGATCATGCTGGTGGCATGTTCCTTATTCTGATCGCATGCCCTCCATTCTTTATACCCTCTAAAAATCACACTTTATTATTCAAGGGTTTTGTGCACCCCTTAGTCTTATTCTACCCTGCAAAGAATAAAGGAGGTGAGGTTAAATAGCCTTCCCTTTTTTATCATCAGCAACCTTTAATTATTGTTAAACCTTTAGTTATTGTTAAATCTTTTAGTAACAGGCTTTTAAAAATAGTTTTGAGAATAAATAATAGTGTATACACCTGGCGATAATTTTTCCCTGTTGTTTTCTCATTAATATACAAGCATCATGTGTCACTTTATTGAGATGCAAAAACATGGCCATAATATATGTTTTTATCCCTCACTGAAAATAAGTACACGTAAACTGTTTATTTGTACTACTCCATAAACATTAGTGTAAGCAAAGCAGCTTATGCAATTATTTGTAACCAGGAAATAATATCTGACTTGGGAACATGTGAAGCATTTCAGTGACCCCTAGTGGTTCTGTTCTCAGTGTAATATACCAGACCTCCTCAAGGGCCACGCTTATGTAAACTGGCATAATTTTTTTTTAGCAAAATTGTTTTACTAGATTTAGGTATTTTAAGGCTAAAGTAAAATACTATATATATATATATATATATATATATATATATGTATATATATTTTATACATTTTATTGTGTGAACAAAATGTGAAAAGACGTGTTATTTACTAATTTTTTTACAGGTATAAATACGTACAAGCTTGGGTTAAATCATTGGATTTGGATTAGGGTTAAAGTCAAATAGTTTAATGTTTTTATTAAGGAATATTCAAATGTAACAAACGATGAAAAGAACTAGAACAGAAGGAACTGTAAAAAATGGAAAATCGGGCCTCCAGGTCAGGGGAATATGCAATTAAACAATTTAACTTATCCAAGGAACCAAAGTATGATAAAAAGCACAAGATTGTTCTGTAAGATGCAAGAGAGTCTGTTGTTGACCAATATCCAATTTACTTGTGCTTTGATATAATCCAAGGGTATCATAGCAAAGTTCCGATGTTTGGCAATAATGATTCTCCACGCCAAAAATATGTATTTGAACAACCTAGATAGGGGCCTGGAGAGAGGTAAGTCAAACTATCTAAATAAGGAAGTGAATAAATCATATTAAATACACAGTACAAAAACCCTTTACCTTAGGGCAAGATCATCAAACATGGACATGGTACCTGCTTTTCCACAACTTTAAAAGCAAAATGGAGAAACCAAGTGGGTAATTGAATTTTCTTAAAGCAAAATCATTAATTCCTGGGTATATCAATATTTTGTATTAGGAATTACAAGTTGATCAAGTTTTGGCCTTGTAGAAGATCACCATTTCTAAGAAAACCTTTGTTCAGCCACCACTAAGAACTAGGCTGGTCTAACCACAATCATCTAATCACAACCACAATCGTCTAATCACAAACTCAGGGTTGCCCCAGGGAGGTGCTAGAGGTAAGTATGGGAACATAAGGAACCCCTAAAAAGCCTCATTTTCCAGATTGAGACGGGTTAGGCGAGAATGGGGCAGAGACCTGAAGGTCATTTTGATGGAGCTATCCACATTAAAGCATTTAGTGAGCATGAACCACAAAAGAGTGCCTTCAGCCCAACCCACTGGGGTTGAAATGTTCGGGAGGTAGTCTGGGATAACGGGTCANTCTGGGTGGCCCTGTGATAGAGAGTAAGTTTAGGCACTTCTAACCCACCCAAATAACAGTAAGCAAACATGGTGGCCCTAATATTCCTGAACTTCTTTGCTAAAGGTAAATTTGACTAGAATATTGGTCATTTAGTTTGGTCCTACACAAACTTAATAACAATGACATTCAATTAAAATACAGCTGTTAATATAGAATATTTTTTATATGAAATGCTAATTTCTTATGCTTTGTCTTATTGTACTAATAGGATATTTAGAATTTACTTCAGATGGGATCTTTGTCAAACTGGGACTAAAGAGTTAGAGGCATGTTGTAAAGCAGTCTTTATTATCATCACTGATTAATTTGAATGGGAGAGGTTGGCACTGAGGTTGTGTCCAGAGCTTACTGTGGCTAAGAAATGGCCCTTAATCACAATCTGGCTTGTTATATATTTACAAGGAACTCACTTGCTTTGTAGTAAAGAAAACGTTGATACTGTCTAAATCCTGTTTCTTCACCCAGACATTTGCTTTCTACCAGTGGATTGTAGCCATGGTACAGGTAGATTGTGATCTAGCTGTGCCTATCTTCTTTTGAAGAGTCTGGATATAAATGTCTTCACATCTTGTACAGTCAGCGGTTTTCTCTGTTTGTGTAATTGAGCTAAAATCAAGGCCATCATTGTGTGTTCTGGCTGTCTGCTACATGTTCACCACTCCTAAGAATGCTGCCCGTTCACTTGATTGTGCTCAGCCATAGCATAAGGGTACAATGGATGGGGCAGGGAGGAAATCTTGCAATGCATTTTGCCTCTCCAGACACCATAGACCAAGTTGAAGTGTCTAGGAATGACCTGCATTGTAGAGGGGGTATTTGAAAGCAAATTGACTGAGCTGCATCACACAGTTGTCAGTGTCTGATATCTGTTTTAATGTCATGGGAAAGCTGGCTCTGTGATTGGTCTGTGTGTGGGGATGGCGGGATATTAAAACCAGTTTGCAGGACAGACATCCAGCGTCAACAGCAGAGCTGTTTGTTAATAAAAAGTGTAAGTAGTTCTAGTTTGTCATACTGCACCAGGTGAGTAGGGTAAGATAGTTGTTGCTGTGTACGATTAAGATCTAATACAATCCAATTAGAAACAAGATACAAAATACAATATAATTTTGGTATTCATTGGTCACAATTTGTATCTATTCACCTTTATTTTTATATATGAAAATGGAACATGTTTCATTTAAATGCAGCATGTGTTACAATGTTTGATAGTGTATTACAAAAATAAAGTAATAAGTCATTTTAGAACTGCATCCAAGTTGTGACCCCAGCCTAAAAATCACACATAAACCTAATGCAGAATAAAGCATACATTTTAGGATGGCACAGAAGTGTGGTTGAGAAAAAGGGTCATGTTATATGTTTTATAATGTGTGAATATTCGGTAAGGCCCATAGGTAATGGATATGAGCACAAAGACACATATACTCTATGTTGTTGCATAAAGCTGTATATCTCCTGTGCCAAGTTAAAAATCTGAAATCAAATCCAAGAAATCATGTTAGATCTCTCAGCATCTCAGTGTAGTGGGATGATACTCCTACCTTTCTTTCTATGGTTGCATACCACTGGACTAAATGACCATGTTACCTGGGGGCTCAGGATGCC
>NC_092863.1:29675029-29706362 GCF_032062135.1 Pyxicephalus adspersus
AAAATTTACCAACTGGTGGTCACCAAAGAATATAGTTGAGGAATATTGGCTTTTTGTTCTTTCTTCTAGTATCTGTTTAACTTGTAGGTGGACAATGATATGAAGCCATATGATGTATGGAAAAATATTATTATGGGAAAACAAGGGCGCCAACAGTATAAAGTGGGATAATGGGTTTACAGTAGGAAGACAATTAATTATATAAAGAAAATATCAGTGGGAGTAGAATAAACTACGATAATGGTATGGAGATGGCATAAGTCATAATGCTTTGTAGTATGTATGGAGGGGGCAGAATGTAGAGAAATAATAGTATGCAAGGGGTTGAAGCAGTAAGTAGTGTGATATGGTTATGGGGTGGTTAAGAACAGGAACACTTTTCACAGGGAGGTGCAGTTAACAGAGGAGTAATATTTTTGCAAAGAATGAGCCGTGCAGTGACATAGGGTTACAGATTGTGTATGAGTAGAAGTAGTATTGATTGTCATATTGTTTTAAAGAGGGTTTTAGTGGGACTTCTACACTGTGGGGTAAGGGTATGAAGTGTGGAAGCCTTATGTATTGAGGTAATGTATGGTGGAAACAATAAAGTAATATGTAGGGAATAAAGTTATAGGGTGGGCAAAAAATTAAGGTATATGCACTAGAATATTCAGGGGGTCGAAGTAAATTGAATTGGGATAATGTTTAGAACTAACAATATTTTTTTGCATTTTAGTTGTGGTGCTCCAAATACAAAATTATGGGGAGGGTGGATAAGTTACCTGAAAATCATATTTGTGTTTTATTATATGATATTATATTATATTAGGCTTATGTATTTGTTTTGCAGGCATTAGATGTAGCTTCAGTGCAGTTTAATTATCTTAGAAATACCTTAATAATTTTGTTCTATTTAAAAAAAATCAACATGTATTAGGAACCTACTTTTAGTTAGTTCATCCAGCCGAGGAAATTCATTAGATTTTAACACCTGGAATATGGATAGTTGGGGATACTTGCTGGTGCATCCTTCCCTTGATGTAGCTTCTACCTGTTGCTAGCAGTGCTCCATCTTCTTATGTTGATTTTACTGTCTTTTTTTCTGCATTTTCTTTTCTGGCACTCATCTCAATTGATCATGGCTCTCATTCTACTCACTGTTGGAATTTGTAGCATTTCTTAGCACAAGGTTGCTCCCTTGCTTAGTGTACAGGTTTCCTGTTCCTAGATTAACTAGGGTAATATTCTTGATTTTTGTTTTTTTTCATGAAATCTGTTTGCCTAAACTTTGCCCTAATCACTGACTTTGTATTTGCCCTTTACCTTGGTGTTTTTTTCAATTGCTGTCTATTGATTGCAAGACCTCTGGTGCATCCAAAGACTATGCATCTCTCATCACCTGTTACCACTGACATCATTCCCTTTAGTACTTGGATTTCTGTTGCATGCACTAGTCCTAGTTTGAGTCCAGGTAGGAATACTGCAAACCTACCTGGTCTTTGTAAACCATCACAAGATGATATGAGTGTACACGTTTATGAGCATGTACATCAAGCTTGATGTTACTGAAATAAACTTCTGAACATTGCTGTATATCTCTGAATATAAACACAGAGACACAATTGCAAAGTGATACTCTTGAGCCAGTTACTATATTACCATGCCAAATATTTACTTCCATATAGCATAGATTAAAGAACATAAAGAGCCTGATTTTTCAAAGCTCTTCAAGACTGGGGAAGATAGACTATTAGAGGAGAACCTGGGTGACCCAGAAAACTGACATAGATTTAGTGCACAATTTAAAGCATTTGCCCACTAAGAGGTTCCAGGTTTTCTTGATCATTTAGGTTCTCTCAGGATAGGCTTTCTTCTCCAGTCTTGGAGAGCTTTAATAAATCAGGCCTATTGTGTCACTATGGGGCAAATACACACAAATAGAACAAAAAAAAAAAAAACTACAGACCCAAGTCTGATCACTTGCTTGCAGCATAGAATAGAAATAGAGAGATGTGGAAACACCTTCTTAGCCGCTGATGAGTTAAATACATATACCCTGTTTAAAGCACAGACATTTCTTTTTTCCTACATCATATTTCCCAGAAAGGTGGCTGAAAAGCGTGAAGGGTGGTAAAGCATTAATTATAGAGTCTGAGGCAGTGCCCTAAACTTAGTAAACTATGTCAGGAAATATATAACTTTTATAGCAATAATTTTCTTATTTCCTCTTTTTATTTTACAGTCCATCTACACAGAATAGTGAATGGAAGGAAAGTTCTAGGTATAATTAGAAATTGTTTTCACTAGGTAAGATAGCATTTCAGATGGCTGTTCCTTGATATGTGCTGACCGGTTAAATATACTGT
Source organism: Pyxicephalus adspersus (assembly GCF_032062135.1). Classification (NCBI taxonomy): domain Eukaryota; kingdom Metazoa; phylum Chordata; class Amphibia; order Anura; family Pyxicephalidae; genus Pyxicephalus; species Pyxicephalus adspersus. Next base: position 29,677,378 of record NC_092863.1, read on the forward strand.
ATTTTTCGCTGAACAGAATATTACTTTATAATTAATCTTCAGAGCCGCCACAAATTGCCCTTACTGTTCATTTGCTTAATTAGGTTTCCAGGAAATGACTTTCCTGAAATCTTTACTGATCCATGCTAAACCATCCAGCTTCACATTAATGTATCTGAAACTTGCAAATGACAAATGCATTTAAGTGAACAACAACTCCAGAAATAAATTGATCAGAAGTTGTATATTTTTAATGAGGGGAATATAGTTATCATCAAACTTATAATATGCAATAAGGCTTTCCAGGAATATATAATTCATAATAAATAGTAAACTACCTAATGATTTTCTCTGTTAGTTCTTTTACCAGAGTCCAGTATATTAGGGAAATACAAAAAATATAATTTTCTTATAGAAATGAAGTTCGCCAATCAGAAAAGAAAATGTGCAGGGTTCTTTTCTTATGTAATAAAGGGTATCATGTTGTCATTTTGTATGGTAAGAGCACAGATGCCAGCTTAGAATAAAGTTGTAGGCCCCATAAAGGAGGTGACTTATGTTCTGTTTGAGCTCAGGGAATTAATACTCTATCCAGCCAGCTGAGGGAAGGCATAAACTGCTTTGGTTCATTCACATATTCTTGATATCATTTTTGGTATATAGTAGTTTAAGTTATTATAACAAAGTTTCCAATTAAATGAGCAATAGAAAAAATAAATATATTCTTTATATTATTTAAACAGAGGTCAGCAAACTCCAGGCTTTAGGCCAGATACGGCCTAGCCGGTAGTTTTGTCCCACCTAATGCCCCCTGGCCGATCCGGCCTAGTGCTGGCCGGCAACCCGTGGCGGAGCCGGAACAAACTACCTAAGCCGGAGCCGCCGGAGCCACATGCCTCAGTGTGGTGGCTCCCTTCCCTATTTACCGTGGCCGGCGTTAACACTTTAAAGAGTCCGACCTAGTGTGCTCCGGCCTACCCCTGAAATAGCCTAGTGGACAAAAAAGTTTGCTGACTTCTGATTTAAAATGTAGCCAAAATGTTTTGTTTATATCGAATGGGGAAGAGAATAGGTAGCAACCAATGTTTCTGGAGACATGTGGAGCTGATGAGGAACAATCTCTCTGAGGGCAAAAGAAAAAAAAAACACTACAATTCTGGTGCTGTTGAAAATCTACTGGATAGATATAGACAAAATGGAAGGCACTGCAATGATTCAATAAATTCATTATATGTCTATTGGAAGGAGTTTTGGCTATATATCTAGAAACTAAGCCGAAGACAGCAAGGTAAAGATGAGGTAAGGAAGAAGACCATAGTGAATGGATGACATCCAAGAAATGATTGGCAGCCCTGCTGTAAAGCACAACTAATGACAAGGCCAGATGACAAGTGATGATGTAAGCAAGGTTTCAGTTTTGGATGTCACCAAAAACTGTGAGTGAGTGACCAGGGTAGTTAAAAGAGAAGACCAGAAAAAAAAACTATGTAACTTCTTATCAATTTGTTACCGCAAATTACAGGGGAACATGATATTACAGCCCCAGCGCAAATTCTGCTACACCACACTCACAACACACCACAACAATATAAAAAAACACTTCCATTCCATGTTTTGAATGCCGCCAAATTGTTGATTCTGAGACTATGGAAATCAATATCTAGGCCAACCTTACGTGAATGCTTTGCTCAAATTGATCATGCATCCTGGGATGCTATCACAAAATATTTTACCACTTGGGCCTTATGGTGGAACTTTCATGACTCCCAAAAATATAGAAATGTGTACAACGATACTTCATAGAGAGTCCGTCCTTCTGAAAGATACAAATATTTTCTTCTGCACAATATCCCCTCCTTTTTTCTGTCTTTCCACTTTCTGTCTTTCTCTATCCTAAAGCCACAAGGGCAAACAGAAAAGCGCACTTTACAACATCTTAACCAATTTATTATTGTTGTTTACCCTTTATAAGGTGGCTGATCTTGCTGTTTTTTACATGTTTATTTTGTTATTTTACATGATTAAACTTGTTGAAACTTGAAAATGTAATATAAATATGAACAGACATGTATGTTTATCCATTGTAATTGTATTTGAAAATATGTACATATTTCTTGCAAATGTAACATACTGTACACTGGTATTTGATATTTCAATTAAGCTCTATTTTGGAAAAAAAATAAAATGATGTAACTTCTATATTGTGTTATGAGACATAATAATAATTTTTCACAAAAAAATATGTGGTATATACAGTATTTCCCATATTTCCCATGCATTCTCCCATGTGTCTTTGTGCTGGTAGAAGAGGTACTACAGTTGGGAGGAAACTAACCGTTTCTTGGGTTGAGAGTGGCGTTAGAGCAGGTAACTTAGTTCCCAGCTTTTGCATTATAAAATAAGGGCAGGGCACATATGCTCCAGGCATTGAAATGTGAGACAGAAGTAGGGGACATGAATGTTTTCCACCAAAAAAAAGCTGAGCAGGAAGTCCACTAGGAGTTCATATTTCAATGAAACAATTATAATTATTTGCAATGTTTGACGAAATATGAGTATATTACAGGTATGTTAATATATATGATTGTTCTGTATTCTGTCTGCCCCTAATTCCTGCAAAAAAATGACTCTATAATTTGCAACAATGCGGGAAAAAGTAGCAGGTTCTCTTTAAACTCAACTTGTTGTTTTTTCTGACATTGGAAAATCACAGGTTCACTTTAAGATAAAAAACTTAGAAAGAATGTATAATCCATGGTGGGTGAGATACTTCATTCTGCTCACACATTTGGAGTATCTGAAACAACTGCTAAACGTGGTAAATTAATCATTGCAAAAAGAAGAGGACTGTATGTCCAAGCCACATACCTTTAAACTGATTGCTTGCCAGTGTCCCTGGTATTCATTTTTCAGCTGCCTGAAGAAGAGACTCAGTGCTCAAAGAGGATGACCTCAGCTGTACAGTATGATAAACTCTGCATCACTTTCTGTTATTACAAAATGATTGCACTTGTTTTGACACATGTACTGGCAAGTAGGTAGCAGGGTAGTTACAGTAAATAATAAAGTATGTCCAAAGCCATCAATAATTCAATGTGTCTACTTGCATATTGGATAGTATTACTTGAATTTGCCTCAGTTTGAGACCTGTTTGGCCGAACTGACAAAAATTTGGTTGGCACATTAAGCAACTGTAAGCTCTACTTGCCACTGCCCTATTTGTACCTTAAAACAATCTTACTGCTGATGGTATCAAATGTGTATGTATGTATGTAAATATCACCTGCCCATTGTACTAATAATGAGCTAACTAAATAATGTTTTTTCTTCTGCTCTAATGGATCTACTACATTTTTGGAGTCAAAAGAGCAACGTCTTTTACATTATAAATTCATCATAATTTAATATGCAATGAAAAAGACTAAAACAAACAAAAAACACTGTTGCTGCCTTCATATCTTGGTGGCAACTGCATTCCACATTTCTTCTACAGGTTCCAGTGGGACGGGACATAAGCTGAATATCATCAATAATGGGCAGACAGACAAAACCTGGCACAAAATGTACCTCATTGCCAAACTATCCAAAAGGTATTGACACTTGAGTGAATATTAAAATTTATATCCCTAAATAGTGAACATTAAAGTACCTCCTAGAATACTAGCAAAGCATGGCCTGGGTCAAATTTACCAGTAGGTTATCAATTGAAATTCGCGTATCTTGCAAGCTTTGTACACATTGTCAAAACTGACAAATTGGTTAGGTTTAGTCATACAAGAAAATGTTTTCTGTATAGGAATTATTGCTAACAGGGGGATGAATATTGTATGAATATTATAAAACTGGTACTATGCCAGATATCCTGTGCAGAGGACATGCAGAGTCCTATTTCCCTCAAAAAGAAGTCATGGCTCTTGGTGAAATTTTGTTTTGGCTACACTGCATACAGAACCAGCTACCAATAATGATGTAACTGCACTAGTGCAGGAGTTACATCATCAATGGCTGTTCAATAGCTAAATAGAACCCAGTAGTTCATCCTGGAGTCAGCGGCAAAGATGGCATCTTTCTGGGACCCTGCTTTGACAGAATTCTGAACCCAGAGCCAATGGGTAAGTCTGTGTAATAATCAGCAAGTATACAATTTGCAGAATATGGCAGAAGCTCACTATCCACCAACAAGATTGGTTCCACTTTAAAGTATTTACGTATTCTAAACAAGCCCTTTATTTACATCAGAAGCTTTAGGCATTGTGGAGCAGTTAATCTTCAAAGTGTACAACAGAGGAGCTATATTCACAACTCCTTTCCCTTTTACTTATTATAGGAGGCAGATATTTTTTAGCCTGCCTTCCTTCTAAGTTGTGTGAAACCATTTGAATTTCAAAATTAGGGTTTTTTTAATGATCTTTGATAACTAATTACTTCATTGTGACTGCAGGTAGGTCAGGGAGGGCATGTTTTAAGTTTTTTTTTCTGCTTTTCAGTTGGTGAATGGCAATCACTTTTTGACTGATCACAATCAATGTTGCTGTTTGGATTCAGGCTTAATACAAATTTGAAACAAACATCCATGTTTTGGTTCTACTCTACAATTAAATATAGCTGACATTCAGGCAAAAATCATGAATCTCCCCTTTAAGATTATGGACATTTAATTTTAACGTTAAAATGGAATATTAGTCTAGCATAATGTACAATAATAATCTTTCCACTGATAACGTATTGTCCATACAGGCATCTTAACTTATCTACCTGTATCTTAAAGTAATGGCATATGCGAGAAAAACACAAATTCTCCCTATTTCACAGCACAGATAGTCATGATAGCAGCCATTAAGCATATTTAGGTAATTTCTTCTTGAAAAAGAAAGCTGTATATGTCAGTTTAGGAAGAACTACCAGAATGTGTGTTGGTTCTATTAGATTAGGTACCATTAGATAATATATTGTGCTATAGGGCTTATTATAGCTCTCCAGGACAGGAGAAGATAGATTATTATGGGAAAGCCTAGGTGATCCAGTAAACCTGGAATGGAATTCTTTAAAATAAATTGCCATTAGTTGGTTAAGGTTTTCAGTCCTGAATTAGATGAATTCCAGGTTTGTTGGATCACCCAGGTTCACACATGATATGAAGTCTTTCTCCCCCTGTCTTGGAAAGCATAAGGACCTGTCATGGTTTGTTTGCAAACCAGAAGCTTATCTCAAAGAAAAGCTGCTTCAGGTACACATCTGGCCATCACAGGGTCCATGATAAATTCAATCAGATGAGTTTAAACCAACAAGAAATTATGACTTTAAATTTGCTTTAATTGCAAATGGTCTTTATTATTAGCACAATTACTGAGGAGGTCAGAGGAACTTGTTAACATGCCTCAGGTCATTTTTTTTAATTAAACTGAATTTTATATAATTCTGGTGAAAAAATGTATTTTAAACAAGTGAATAGGTTAGTTTGTATCTGAATATAAATTAATAGCATCCCACTGATTTGAAGTATAGTTGGTTTTGCTGCAGCAAGTGTCCCCCTATCTGTTCTTGTCTATACCAAGCCCATACATCTTTAATAATATAGAAACACCAAAAATATTTGCCAATTAACTGTACCACATAAATAGTCTTGTAAATCCCGGTGCTATTTCCAGTCACCTTTAGTCAGCCAAGGAAATAATATCAAGATACTCAGCACTCTTTACATAGTTTTGGATTTACTTCAGGAGACATAAAAAGATTAATAAAAATATATATAGGTATTGTATGTGTTGTTTTTTTTAAAGTTTTTAAAGAATTTTGAGTTTAATTTTTGCTTTTTAGCAATGAGTAAGAGTTAATAATAAGCTTATCTCAGAGATAATATACTCATTACACTAGGTGAAGGGGTGGTTATCTCAGAGCATTCGTAATAAAGGGGGCTTCCAAGTTCCATTATAAACCCATATATATCGCCACAATCATTTTAGGGGTTGGGTTTTTGGGAAGAGGCTTTGTCTTGGGTTATACAATTAATTCAAAATGTTGTCGGCCCAAGACTTTAAGTGATGGGTTTGAGATTTGTTAAGAAATGTTTAAATTACTATGTTACTAGTGTGGTAAATTACATTTGATATATGGGCTTCCAACATTATAGTAACAGTTTGAGAAGGCTTTTTTTCTGTGCCCCTGTGCATAAAACCAGAACTAGAGTTCAGTTAGTAAAGCTATTCAAGACTAGATAAGATAGATTATTGTGGGAGAACCTGAGGGATCCAAAAACATGGAATTAATTTCTTAATCATTTGCCATTACTTGTCAAATGTTTTCAATCTTGAGCCCTATTTATTTCAGGTTTGCTAGATCACCCAGGGTCTCTCATGATAGTCTATTTTCCCCAATCTTGGAAAGTTTGGCCTAATATGTTATAAGCCCATAAAAAATGTAAAACATCCAGTTTTTTATTTTCACAATAAAATACATAAAATTAAAAACACAGGAATAAAATCACCACTTATCATATGTACTAGTTAGTTACAGATTATTATTTTACTATACATCAATGTATATTGTTGTCTACTGCCTCAAAAGTCCCCCATAGGTTTTGATGGTCTTTGTTGTGAATGTGGAAGTATATTTAATTGAGGTATCAATTGAGAAGAATGTTGTTAGATAATATCAAATATAGGCTTGGGGTCAACTGGGGCTGTAGTTCTCACAAAAAACTATACCATGCTTTTTCTCACTATCAATGTCTATTTAATGTATATTTTACATGTACTATTAATATTAATATTTTTATTTTTTATTGATAAATTAGAAATATATGACACAGTCGTGTAAAATCAATACTGATTGCAAATAAACCTGCAAACATGAATCTCAGCAGAGCTCACAGTCTAAGAGGTGGTGGAGTAGCACATAATAGGATGTAAACACATAAAAGTACTACATAATAGGAGGGATTGCTAGTATCCGTAATATAATACTTATGGAATTATTTTGTATTGATTTCTTTTATTTTGTGGGTATAGATTTCAAATATTTTTATCCAGCATTATCTCAGTTCACCACAAGTATAAGTTTGTATGAACACCATTAAGTGTATACTATGATCATCCCAGCACTAATAACTCCTAAATAGCAGGGTGTGAGTGCCACCTTGTGTTTACACTTAGGATCACATGAGCATTTAATAATTAATCCTATTTCCCCTTTATTTGCAGTCTGAAATTTAAAGAGAATAAATACTGTAAGACTTAGCCTGAATATATGACTTTGTTAACAGCTGTCAAGAGAACATGAGCTCCTGTTTTTTCACTGACAAATTAAAGTCTATTAGGCAAAACAAACTCCTAATAATGCTTTCAGTGTCACCTTGGGAATTTCAGGTGTGGATGAGGCTGCAAAATAAATGAAAGTACCAGGATTGACGTACTTGCGCTTGTCACAAAGGAGGTTGTTACAGCAAGTAAACAAAGAAGATCTAAGATTTGTGTGATGCTCCTGTAGATGCTGCATGTGTTGTTTGTCAAAAGCAGAACATTGTGTTGCTTTCTGATAAGTGGATACTGCTAAAGTGCTCTTCTGTTGTGACAGGTTATCATAAAATTATATATTTATTACAATGTGCATATGCTGATTTAAAAAAATGCTTATCTCAAGTGAAAGCTACTTAAATTCACCTTTCAGCACTTGTCCTAATCCTAAAATCTAAAGCTATTGCTTACAACCCAAATCAAATTCTATTGACTTATACATGTCTTGTTTAGGGCATTCATGTAAACATGTTGAGATGCAAGTGTTCTAATGATAACAGGGATGTGCATGCACACGTACATCGTTTTTTTTGAGAACTAAAAGTCTCTTGACTATGAGATATACACAGGCAAGGCTACCATTAGGGAGAGACAAGGAGTACTTTTGTACTAGACTCCCATCACAAGAGCTTTAATTTGCAAAGCTGAAACTTTTAGACATGGAGGTGGGAGTCTCAGGAAGCTTACATAGTATGGGGCCCAGACATTTCTGATGCCAGTACTGTCCACAGAAACCTTTTTGCAGAAAAATTGCACAGATCACAAAACCTTGTCTTATTAGTATTATCTGCTAAGTCAGCATCGGAAGGTATCAAGACCTTTATTATTATCCACTATTCATATATATCACCAACATATTACACAGAGCTTTACAAAGTCCATAGACATCACTAACTGTCTCTCAGGGGGCTCACAATGAAAAGTTCCTACCATAGTCGCATATCATTACCACAGTCCTAAGTTAATTTAGGGGAAGCATATTACACTAACTGCATTTTTTTTGGAATGTGGGAGGAAACCAGAGTACCCGGAGGAAACCCACCCTAACATGAGGAGAACCTGCAAACTCCATGCAGGACTCCTGGATGAGATTCAAACCTGGGACCTAGGGCAAAGGAGTATCGATCAATAGGTATATCAAACTTTTTGGAAAAGAGGGTTGCTAAAAATCATGGTGCAATAAAACTGATTTTACAAGTTATAGTAGAACTACAAATGCAGCATAAATGTTAGCCAAGGCCTCACACTACCTTCCCAACGTTTAGAGTAGTGTTGCTGCTCAGATTCTGGTTAAGGTCAAATCCAACCAGAATTTTGGTAATTTAGTTCTGTTCTACAAAAAAACAAACAAATTACTGCTGAGATAGTAAGCGATTGGATGTTTCAGGAGCCCAAGGAAGGTTGATATCTACTGCTATGGGACTGGAGATGTTAGTGTAATTGTATTTGTAGGATATTTAGAAATGAGTGAAAAAATGAGTGATATTTAGAAATGAGCTCGGGAGTATTAGTATGTAGAGTTGGGTTCTTAAGCTTATCATCATCACCATTTTTTTCTAGAGTCATGCTGTACTAAGGAATCATTGATAAGTATGATAAGTACAGTATATATTGCAGCAAGCATTACATAGTACAGCTGTTGTATGATGGTATCCATATTATATATGGATATGTTTCCCCGAAAATAAGACCTACCCCGAAAATAAGACCTAGTAGAAAAAAAAAAAAAAATACTCACCGAGCGGGAGACAGCGGGAGACAGCGGGCGTACACACTCCGGAGCCGCACAAGCCGATGCTTGCCTTGTAGTTCCGGCTCCTGTCACAGGCGGAGTGATATTACATGCACTTCGCCTGTCAGAAGCCAGGAACTCGGCTCGCGTCTTCTGATAAGGTAAGTTTTTTTTTTTATTTTAACCAGCACAATTACGGTATAAAAAATAAATAAATAAATAAAAATGTGAGCAATCATTGCCCCAGCCACATTTTGTGCTGATTTGAGGTTTGTAAGGACAAGCTGGCTGATTTAATACAGTAACAGTGCAAGAAGAGAAATGCTGAATTCAGTAACCATTACCGGTAGCAATGAATCAATGAAGAGTTTAATTTACAATTGGGTCACCATATAAAACTCTCAAATGTACATTGTTCTACATGAATATGGTAAGTGTTTTTTTTTCATTAAAAAAAGTATATAAGACCTACCCTGAAAATAAGACCTAGTGTGTTTTTGGAAGCCCAAAAAAATATAAGACAGTGTCTTATTTTCGGGGAAACACGGTATTACTGCTTGCCATGGTGCTGTTATTTCTTTATTGTGTCATTTATTGTCACACTCACAACCACTTTATGTCACCGTTGTGTAAAAATAAATTAACACAAAATGGAGTTTGAATTTTTGTAATTGCAAATGCTAATTAACCATGTCTCTGTTTGGTTTGAGAAACATCTGGTGGTAAGCACCTGTTCAGCTTTGGCCAAAGCCAAATAAAATGTTACCTTCCAATTGGTTTGTTGGCACGGTAAGCAACATTTGGTAGCCTTTAAATGTATACAGTAGACAACCCTCACTGGTTTACAAAAACATTATTATAGCCCATTTTTATTTTTTGTGTACCTGTGGTGGTCTTATTTGCACACATGATAGTGCAGTTTGCTTTTCTTGGGTCCTTATTTTTTTCTGATTGTTGTAATCGATTTATTCATAGATTACCACCCTTTGGATCATTTCCTGGTGAATTGTTTTACTAGCTAGCTAGTTAAAGGTGATATATTTTATTCTAGCACCATCAAAAGGGGAGACATCCAAGGTGATAACATGACATTGGTAATGTCACTAACGGTAGTTGGTGATGTAGAGGGTAGGGATAGCTTGGATAAGTTGCACTGTATTGCTACCATTAGTATTTTGAGAAGAGGATCGTATGCTGCCCCAAAACTTCCATTTGCCTCATGCACTAAATAAATTCAAATAAAGCTCTGATGACTTCTTGAGAATGTCAGAAAAAATTGGGGAAATAATTGTTGGTCCACTTTGATTTAAACATTCCTAGTATTTAGATACGGGACTTTAACAGCAGTAAATATCATACAGATGTCATAAATCTTTTATTTCCTTTATTTTAAAACGACAAATAAAAGATTCATGCCTCTTCCTATATACCAAGATTCAGGAAGAGTCTAATTGACATTCTAACATACATGGGCTAGATACATTATACACATTACATATGTTGAGATCATCCGACGCATTTCGCAGACTATGTCTGCTTCCTCAGGGATGTAATTGGTACAGCTATTGGATGTATCAGCACTACAACATGATACAAAAAACAATAAGTACAATTCCATTATACACATAATTTCTTCAATATAATCAAATTATTCTATACATACCAAAAGTTGTTACAATACCTGGTATGCTTATTCCCTTGGTTTGAAGGCAGGCAAAAGGTGGGAATAAAATCACAACATACAGAGATGGCGGTGTCCCATATATGTTCTCCACAGCAATATTCAGTACTTCTCCAATTATTATTGGTAATGCTCACTCCATTGTGGAGTATTGACAAACAACTATCTTCAAAAACTAGATTAATTCACTGTGAGTAAAAAAAAAAAAAAATGAATACATAGGTGAGATGTCCAAAGTTGTCTGTATACGTGTATATATAATATATATATATATATATATATATATATATAAATATACACACATATGTATCTCTATACAAATATAACTCTCCCCAAATATACATCCGTGTACTAGATCCATACCCTCATGTTGGAAGTTACAAAACCGATTCTAAGCCTATGCGACTATATTGTCCAAAATGAAACATCACTTAGGAAATTATCTTATTTAGATCGCTGTAACTCCACCATTCCATGGGAAGGACATTCTACCATATGCATTGTCCCATAATATAAGAAACAAACCAGGGAGGAGGGGGGCGTCTTCATTATTTACTATTCTGTTTATCGTTGGTTTTCAAGACCATATTGCTATTCAAATACTAAGGTCCCGCAAGTATTGAAGTTCCCCACAAGGTATCAGAAAAAAGCGAGACTATGCCAAAATTCTATTAGTATTGTAACACAATATTACTGCCAAGGACTGTGCAAAAAAACGCATCTGTACCAAGAACTGTGCAAAAAAACGCATCTGTAGTTACAATAATTTCATCCATAGACAGGCTTCCATTTAAACTATAAGGAGAACCTCCATCCAACGGAGTTTCACAGAGGATGGCGGTTCTCCTTATAGTTTAAATGGAAGCCTGTCTATGGATGAAATTAGTGTAACTACAGATGCGTTTTTTTGCACAGTTCTTGGCAGTATTAATGTTCTGATACCTTATGGGGAACTTTTTAAATGATGAAAATACAAAAAATAAAATATTTACTGCCGTTAAAGTCCCGTATCTTTTTGTTTTTGTATTCCTTAATGTATATTGGGGATGTTGGCAGTATTGCAAGTGTTAGAAAACCAGACGATATAAATGATAATACACTCCTAGTATTTAGATTTACCCTGAGTGTTGTTATTCATCACTTGGTGCTTTTATGCGTTTCTTTTTCTGGGTACATCTATTTTGGTTATCACATATGCAGAATCTTCTTTCCACTAACTTAGTAGTACGAACAAATAGGATACAGCAATTAAAACTGGGTTTCCATGTTTTTCAAAACAATGGTTTGGCTGAAGCTGACCTGCAAAGCCTAACAAAAATGTTATGCAGGGAGTGAACACTGGCACAGTATCTACAGAGATCTTCTTAAAGTATATTACATTGATTAGTGTATCTATTATTATTATGTTATACTGTATAACTGTATAGCCCATGTTTAGCTAACCATGAAAATATAACTTTTTCAGCATCTTGAAAATCTGAAATGGGTGGACAGACCCTTTATTGCAAACTTGTAGCTACTTATTTATTAACCTATGTTTTTTCATACATCCTTTTTTTAAACCCCAGGAGTCGCAAAATTCAGTCCTTTAATAATACCCAGAGACTCCATGTTCACTGTATAGACTGCTCATTTTTGTAGCCTGTATACTCCTATTAGCCAGGTAACCAAAACCTTTTCCAGGGAATTGGAAGATGCAAGGGGCTGGAAGGATAAGGCTTCACAATGACCATGCAGGCTCTAGTCGATCTGTTCATAATGGTAGGAGGTAAGCAAAGCTGGAAAAATGCAGATCTAGTCTCATTAGTAGGGTGAATTATCATCAGAAAAATCTAAGTTTAAAATATCACCTTAGGACTTTACAGCATATACTTCAGCATATTCTCTATAGCATATATTATTATGCAGGCAAAAACTGATTTAATCAAGAAAAATATTATTTTGCTTCTCAGTCATGTACGAATGCGTGCACTGGAGGATTTGCATTGGCAAAACAACAAAATGGTAAACACGTGCTACATAAAACACATCTACAGCTTGTACTCTGGGGAGATGCCGACCATTGTTCACTGGAACGAATGTTTTGAAAAGCAACAACTGGAACACTGAATGAGGCACAAGATCTGCCAGGCTACCTGTAACAATAAGTGTGCACATCATCCTCTAAAAAGGGGCTGCACATTCTGTGCACAATACAATGTATAGTTTTTTCATGCAGAAGGAATGTGATGTCATTTCAAAAGGAAGCCTCACAGAGGATTTCACATTTTCAATTTGATAACTATGTTTGTTCTGCAATTACATTTGACGTCTTTTTCTTGACTAACCTCCCCCACAAGCCATTTATGAAAAACTGGCCTCCTACTGCCCTCCTCCAGCACTGTCTGACAATGACACTTTTCGGGTATTAGAATATACTGTGAACAATCCATTTCAACACATGCAGAAAAGTTAGGATAAGTAGTTAGTTGCATTTGTTTTTAAAGGCATAGTATGGTAATGCAGTCCTCGAGGGTAAGGATCCGCACACATTTATAGTATTTCTTTAACATTTATTAAAATAATGTACCTGTTCGGACCTACATACAAATTAAATATAAGAACAAACCTACCTATGTATCCTGGGGGCTACCTATATTCATAAATGACTTGAAAAGCCCTGGCCTATATTATCTTTATCTTGGAAATTTAAAAATATCTACTGTGAAAATGCAATGCACTGATCAACTTTTCCCTAAAAATGACTGCACGGGATTGGCTTCTTTATATACGGTATACATTTAAAATGAAGCCATATTGTTATATGTTGTTTATTTGTAATAATAAAGTAGTTTACATTTTTTACGGGATAAAAATGGTGTAACATACATTTATTGTCTGCTGATAATCTGCACAAATCCACTATTCTTCATGAATTAAAATATATTCCAGTGCACATGACTTTTTCCTTTATTGTCTGTGCATTATACTGGAGCAGAGCTTTATATAAAGCAGTGTTTCCCAACCTTTCTTAGTCGCGGCACATATTTTACAATTAGAAAAATCCCACCAAAAAGTCAGACACGTAAATTAGCTACCTGCTGCCATCTAGTGGAAGAGTATTTTTTGGTTCTGCCTATCACTATACATCGCTGGTATAGACAACTGAAGACAAATTTTTTGCAGTAAATAAATCATTTTGGGACCAATTAACTGAAATTGGATAATTTCCCACGGTACACCCGAAGATCTCTCAAGGCACACTAGTGTGCCGCGGAACAGCGGTTTAAAAACACTGATATAAAGCATACACTCCTCATTATTGCAGCGCCATCTACTGGTAACCAACAGCAATGAACAAAAGGACGTTTATGAGCAAATTATCCAACTCAAAATTACTAGATACTTTGACCTGCATAAAAAAATAATTATTGCAGTCCTAGTATGGAAAGAAGCTCTGTTGTTTCCTAAACAATGTTTAATTCTCAGGATAAGCAGACAACTGACTTTGTAATTTTTTTTTATAAAGGATGCACTAAATAGCATGGATCCAATAGAAAATAATTTTATTTTCAAGCAAAATTTTAAGCTGAAGCTAACTCTCTTTGTCCTATTTCTCTCAGTGCCACTGTGTATTTGTTTCGTAAAGCAGCTTCAGATGCGGGGCCAAGTTTCAGTTATATAGGTCAGATCACAGAAATTATCAAGGTCATGTTTACACATATATATATATATATATATATATATATATAAATTTTTTATTATTATTTATTTTTTTTGATTTTTTTGATTTGGTATTACATAGTGTTGCTCTGTCTGTGCATTTTTGTAGGTTTTGTTCTTAAATCACTGATCATATGCCACCTCTTCTTCGTGCCCCAGAAAAAGTTATGACATTTTAAGGAACTTATATAACCCAAGGATAAATCTAATATTTTCGCAGTGTTCTTTAAACCCCTGGAATATATGCAGCACAAAGCTACCCACAAACCTGGACTATATTTAAGTGCCTCCTTTCTCATCATGGAACCAAATCACCTATAATGCTACAGGACCAAGGTATTATTACCTATCACATACCCTAAATTTAGCTATACAACTACATTGACCCATACATATTACAGTGGTATTTTTGGTGACCTCAACTGATATAAAAGGACTGAACAGTTCACATATATTATAACTTTATTTAAGAAAGTATTCACAATACATTGTTATATTCTCAGTAGGGTACAAGCCCACTTGACATCCAGCGCCAGTTATTGTTTAACACCCCCCTATCACAAACCCACCTACCTGTATGCATGAAAATAATTTTCAGTAAAATTCATGAAATTAAACAAATGTTAATAATAGGCAGAAAAACATCAATTTTTTTAAGCCATAGCAAAACATTTGAATGATAACAACATGAAATAAAATGAAAAGATTTAATAGCATCAAACTGTAAGAAAATGAGTTGTTGTGGAAATATGTGAATAACACACAGCCAGCTATGACAATATACTGAGAAAAAGTTGGTAAATTGTGACCACAATCATATACAGAGTTACCATTAGCATGTTATCACAAGGTCAGAGTTACCAGCAGAATGCTACCACCAGGGTTAACCTTTCCCCAACCTACCAGGTTACCATCAGAATCTTTCCATCCCTACCTCCAACTATCAGAAGGTTCCAGTGGTTTATCTAACTTTATCTAGGTGAACCTTTCTGTTGCTGTGCACAGCAAGAAAAACAGGCAGGAGATCATTTCACCTGATAACACGTTTCCAGCAACTGGCATTTGCCAAGCTGCAATCTAACGCAATCTATCTTTTTACAGATATTAAAAACTATTTTATGGAGCTGTCTCATACAGTTACCATTCTAGTGTCCTTTATGTCTTTCAAGATCAAGTGCTGTGATGACCCATATAATACAGTTCTGGCCTAGTTTCCTTATTATATCTCTTATTATCACATCCCTCTGTCACTCTCCACCCTAAGTATTTAAAAAAAGGGAATATGAAATTGGGTTTCCCCTTGAGTATTTGTATAGTACAGCAACAAATACAGCAACAAAATTAATATTAAAAAAATTTGACAAAATTAGATTCTGAGAAAGTGTCAGTTCAGCTGGCTGTCAGCTGTGATATTGCCATTAACCACAATGCCTGTTATGTAAGTGGTGAACCTTACTGTACACAACCTGGTTCCATAATTGTAATATATCTTCTCCCCTCCCTTCTTTTCATGGTTCCTCCTGTATAATATTTCAGTAATGCCATTTAACATATTTTTTGAACATTGCAACTGGCCTCATTCCTATTCCTGTCTGTTTGATTCCAAATCTAAAAGATAACAAAAAAAATTAAAAAGTGTATATACTGGTTCTCGCCATCCCCTGAGGAAGCCTAACCGGCGAAACGCGTTGGGGCTCCAGGCCCAGTACACTCACTTTGTATACTTCCAATCTCTTTCTTCTCTCTATTTGGAACCAAAATTTTGATATAAAGTTGAAAATTGTTTAGTATCACATCCTACAAACTCCACGAGAAACTGTAGAGTTATTATTATTTGTTCACACAATCACATATAAACTTTTTTTGTCTCAAAGAAACCGCTATGAATTCCTCTTTTTTTTTATTGTTTCTTATTTATACCTTTTAGGGGTAGGCATGATCTTTAAACAGGGCTGTAAGCACCCACCCTTGTTTTTGTGACAAATCTATTGTTTTATATAAATTTCCGGGTACATCCTTGACCAAATATCCATGCCCTGTTTTGGCAATGCGCAGATGGGCCTTTCCCAGAATGTAAAAAAAAAGGGTTGATCTCATGTGTTTTACTTAGACCAAAGTTCAGAATATTTTAACAGCTGTTGTGTAGTTTTCAAATATTTTCATTAGGTTCTTATTTAGCATTCCAACAAAGTGTCTGTATTCTGTTTAATTGTTTTAAATAAACTTGGTGGGTTCAAAGACAGAATGCAGTATATACACCTGGTGCCTAACATGTGGCCCTTTGGCAACTACGTGAGATACTCAGGGCTCCTGCAGACTGAAGTCTATTTTTTGTGATGTAAAAAAAAATTGGTATGTTAGAGTATTCTTTAGAATGACTTCTACTTTATTGTGCAATTTATCATTTTTACCAGTTTAGTTTTTTCTCTAATATTTTATTACGAATTTTGCTGTGAGAAAAATCAAAAGTATTTTTTTAATAATTACCATTGGTATAGACTTTCCTCGTTCTTTAATTCACTCGTAATACACAGTTATGCCCACTTTTTCACAGTGCATCTTTTTTTCCATTTACCAACCTGATGTTGGGGAGTATGATTTCTCTACATTCTTCCAATGACTGCTACGCTTTCACACCATAATAGAAACAATAAAATCACAAGAGGACTGTAAAAAAAAGTTCCAGAACTTTAGGAGCTCTTTAGGTTACATCTGCAAACCAATTGCACACTTATGTAGGATGTAAAAACTAAAAGATAAATATTAAAAGACAAAAAGATAAACCTTTCCAAGAAAAATACATTTCTCCTACTTTATACTACTTTCCTGTAACATTTTACATAATCTGAAGAACAATACTGTTTGGAAGAAATGTACACAAAGACAACAATGCTTTAGGTCCAAGCTTAAACAACATGTGCTGATATAATTGCATATGAGTCAGAATCTTGCTGTAGCTGCTTGTAGCAGTAATTCCCAGCAGAACCAATTGCATTTACAGTCACATACAAACAAGGTACTTGAAGAGAAGGAAAGAGGGAGAGAGAGAAATCATTTCATGTTTTATTCAGATGTTGGTAAATCATTTTCAGCCTTTTAGGCAGGATTGCTTAGCAATATTTTTTCAGTAAGCTTCCACTATGCTCTATTTTTACCGAACTTCACATGATTTTCTAGCTTAGAGAACACAACATTCTGTTTTTTTCCTGAAAGTGAGATCAGTTGTACAGTCATTTAGTACTCTTGCTAGACATCACTTACTGTGCAAAGTCATCAAGTAATATCTGCTGAGAACCTGCTATCGGTGCCACTATACAACGGAATTTGCAATGTTCTTTATGTTACACTTTGTAACACAGTGAATGCACACTCCAAGCCCAACAATTTTGCCCTGGCTCAATGGAATATGGTTCATTCTTTAAGTTTTTCCTGAAGCCTCCAGTGTGTAGTAGGCAGATTTGGAACCCATGTCAGTATAAGTGTTCTTTTTGTAACACTTTTACTCAGTGAATGCAAACTCCAAGTAAAACAAATGTGTGTATATTAGATAGAGTTGGTTTAGCCACAAAATACCCAGAAAAGACCCTAAGGAGTAGGGAATGGGGGCAGAGGGGGGGTTAAGTAGGGGTTGGGCTCTATCTTTTTTGAATTACAGAAAACAGTCCCAAACATAGTAAGTTAACTGTCCTATATTTAGGGGGAAATTCCAGGGTCCCATGGTCTCTAAAATGTTCCCTTGATACCCGGCTAAAATCTTAGGACCCAAAAAATTACTCCAGACTTAGGCTACGTACATATGTCAGATGATTTTTGTCCGAATATTGCTTTTCTACATCGCTTCTGGAGAAGCGCTTGTTTGACGTTGTTCGTGGATCTGTTCTGGCAGATCCATGAATGATGAACGACTACAATACATGTGAAAGGGCGAGAGTGCAGCGGGGTGCCACTCGCTCGTTTTCCCCCTTCCTCTTCATAGAGCAGAACAGCACTTTATGTACAGCACTCTTTCATACATCTTTCAGTCTTTTGTCCTTGGAAAGAATTGTGAAAGATCATTTCTAATGACAAAAGACTCACGTGTGTATGCAGGCTTAGTTGGCCCATGATGTTAACCCTCCACACATGCCTGCAAAGCGGCACCCTCATATACTGGAAAGTACACTGCTAGCCTTCAGACAAAAGGTAAATTTGCAGGCCATTGCCTAAGTATAAATACCATTTCTAGGTGTTATTTATATTATAGCAAATCTTCATAGCTGTAAAGTATAAAAGTCCACAAAAAGAAGGGGATAACTCTTTTTACATAAGGATAATTATGTGCCTAGCCTAGTAAATCAATAGGTATGGTATAGGGAAATTTATACGTTAAACACCTAAACACCATAAAAAACATTAACTTTATTGAATATTCATTTTGTTCTTTTAAAACCAAAGTCCTACTGCACTAGATTTCTGCTAACACAGTAAAGCTGTATTTGTGATATACACAAGGGTTACAACGCATGTTGAAGGTATGTTACATGACTTCAAATCAAGAAAGTCTCGGTCCCCACGTGTTTCGCCTGCTTGGGGCTTCCTCAGGTTATTGGGAGATCTTGGAGGTTATAATCATAATAATATAGCAGTATAATCATACAGCAATATGACCATTGACACAGCAATAACATTTCTAAAAGCAATAGTATTGTATTGAAATATAACATTAAATAATAGATTGACTTTGTCATTAGGTACATACATATAGAATGACATTGGTAATAGAATGCAAATGATTGTGCAATGGTAATAAAAATAAATGACATTAATCAAAAGAATAATGCACATGAACAAGAGAAGAAATTAGAAAGATGCTTACTTGGTGTCTGCTGATAGTGGAGCTCATAAGACACAGTAAGTAACCTCAGCTTGGGGTAAACGATATTTCTTATTTACAAAGAGAGCTGACTGGATAGTTTGGAATTTATAAATATCAAATTAACTGTAATTATTACTTCACCCTTTCCATTAGTATCTGTAGGGCCCAGGTCAGTACCAGTATTCCCCAGACACCAGACCCCCAATCTTTAGCCGCAGTTTTCACCTATAGCAGCCCCCGCTCATTAGGGATGAGCGAAATTTTAAAATTCGATTTCGCAGCGAATCGGGACGTTCTTGCTTACCGAACATCGAGAACATGAAATGATTTCCTCGATCTTCCGATAGGTCCACGAAATCAGTTCGCCGAAATATACTTATTAGTTGAACAATATGAAATATAAACCTTAAATAGTTGATTTTGTCTT
The DNA here is from genome assembly GCF_032062135.1 of Pyxicephalus adspersus. NCBI lineage: Eukaryota > Metazoa > Chordata > Amphibia > Anura > Pyxicephalidae > Pyxicephalus > Pyxicephalus adspersus. The sequence continues at coordinate 29,697,046 of NC_092863.1, forward strand.
AGATTAAACTTCAGCAGGAAAGTCTTATTTTTCAAGAGGACAGGTTAAGTAAAGTCAACCATGCTCCAGAAAATAAGATCAATGTTAAAAAGTCTAAGTGGTGATTCAAAAATAAATCAAAGGATTAATAGTGGTTACTTACATATTTTGGTATCACTAAGGTAAAGTAGTGCGGCACGGCGTGCCAGCAGCTGTCCAAAAAGGGACTGGTGCTGCTGCCAGTCCGCCTTTAAATGGGTTAATTCCCCATAGTCTAAAGAGATACCGCACATGCCCCTAGCTCAGGGCATGTGCTGTGTTCAGAAGTACTTCAGCCCTTACTTGGCTGTGTAGCTTTTGATTAAGTTGTGTGTGTAAAAAAATCTACACACATGCGTGATGAGATCTAGTGAGGGTGGCTGGATGTTAATTCCACCGAGATTCCAACAGATATAGGAGGGACTGGCACTGGATTCTTTGCATCATGTCACACTGGCTTCAGAGCAGATTCACAATCAGGATAGACGATTTTTGACTTAGTCTTCTTCGAAAACCCTGCAACTATACAGAAGTAGCAGTCCGAGTGACGGTCTTTTGGTAATGCCAAACCATAGGCACAGCAAAAGGCATTTTATTCCTTTTCCCTTTCAACCATTGTGTTAGGCCAATGTAACACACCTGACAGCAGATATCAGGTGCCCAGCTTTTATCCTGATCTCCAATTTCACATGCAAAGTAATACTGGTAAGCAAATCTCGCCCCCTTGGTTAGGTTCTTGCGTTGATCACATAGGGTATATTTGCCACAAATGCAGCAAAAATTGTCCGGTTTATTAACACAGCTGCGCCTACTAATCTTTAGCTCAAAACAGACTCACTATGGCCTAGGTGTACTATCCAATAAAATCATTTCCCACTACAGACAAGCCCTTGGTCCATTTCGCCCTATATACCTATTTCTGACATCAGCTCACTGACTTGCCCAGCCGCTGCTGGAACATGCATGCCACCAGGGGGCGTGATTCAGCTGAGGAGGCAGGCATAGTGGTAGCTGCAACTGTTAAGCTGCTTACACACTTCCAATTTTTGTCGTTGGAAAGGATCTTTCACGATCCTTTCCAACGTCAAGGGAGTGCACGATGCATGAACGGTGCTGTACATACAGCACCGTTCATGCTCTATGGAGAGGGGAGGGGGAGAGCGACGGAGCGGCACCCTGCTCTGCATGTACAGGATCGGTGCTATACGATCGTTCGCCGATATCGTGCAGGATCGTTCGTCGTTCGTTTACCAACGATAATTATTGGAAGTGTACGTAGCTTTATTCTTTTTTTGCAAGGTAAATACAAAACCATGTAATACTATATGCACGTATTATGGATGTACTGGTAGATTTGTATAATATGTCTGGTCTGTGACCTTGTGAACATCTTGCCCCAACACATTGTTAGATAGAATGTAGCTGGTAATATACAAAATATAATATTCTTATCATTAGTCTATGTTTTTAGAGTGTAATGTAACAATAATGTTTGACCAAAATGAGCTAGTTGTTCCATGACTGTGACATGGAAGAGCCCCCGCATTCAGTACCCACCCCCATCCCAACCTCCCCGTACCCTACAGCACACAACACATTAACTTGGTTAAATAGCCTTACAGGCCTCTTTATTAAAAAAAATATTTAACCATAAATATTCATAAATAACAATAATTAACATATCAAATAACATATCAAATGAATAATCCTAATCATCCTATTTCTAATCAACTTTCTCCCCTCTCTTCGTTCCTCTGTAAAATGATCCACCCCTTCTGCCCCCCCCCCCCTTTTTCACACCTCTCATCCCTCCTAGTACCTACATCATCCTCTTTTCTCCCCTAATGACCTCCCTTCAAATCCTCCGCACTTTAACCCCTGTACCGCCTGCTCCTACCCTTCCCAGTCATGCAGGCCTTCCACTAGCCCCCACTCTGTTTCCCCGCTCCAGGCCTCTCTTGACTGTAACATGGTAGAGCCCCCGCATTCAGTACCCACCCCAGTCCCAACCTCCCCGTATCGCAAAGCACGCAACACATTAAGTTGGTTAAATGGCTTTACAGGCCCCTTTATTAAACAAACTTTTTTACCATAAATATTCATAAATAACAATAATTAACATATCAAATGATTAATCCTAATTAACCAAAACCCAACTTAATTAAATAAACCCTTAGGTTACTGGTCCTCGAAGGCCCCCACTACATTCTCCAATACTATTGGGTTTGCACCAGCGTGATATGTTTGCTCCCAGCCGTAAACCACCAGCTCAGGAACGATACCATCAGCACCCGCAGCCCTTAATCAACCAAAGTATAGAACCTTCCCAATAACCACAACAACTCCAGAGACTACCATACCGTAGATGGATCTTATACCCCCACTGAAAATATAAAGCCAAACACCACCCTTGAGAACCTCACTGCCTAAACCCCCCCCCCCCCCAACAAATCCCCTAACCAGGGAGGGCAGGAAACTTTCTGCAGGCCTTCCACTAGCCCTCACTCCGTTTCCCCGCTCCAGGCCTCTCTTGACTGTAACATGGTAGAGCCCCCACATTCAGTACCCACCCCCATCCCAACCTCCCCGTACCCCAAAGCACATCACACATTACCTTGGTTAAATAGCCTTACAGACCCCTTTATTAAACAAACTTATTTACCCATAAATATTCATAAATAACAATAAAGTGATTCCCCCCCAACATGCGACACAATAACATTCAAGCAGCTGTCCCAAATCAGATACCGCTGTATCTCACCTAACAAACTACTCCATATCATGCTAGGCACCCCGATCAACCTGATCACTGCTTCCGACCTTGGGATGCCCAACTGCCTCCCGTTGGGCCGTAATGCTGCATGTTTAGCCCTGCGGCTCACATAAGAGTGCCCAACGATCCAAACAAGGCATAATCCGACAAGCGAAATTCAACTTACCCAGGAGCGACTGAAATTCTTTAAGGGTTACCTTCCGATGTGCACAGGCCCTGACCACCTCTGACCGCAATGCCTCCAACTTATCCCCTGGCAACCGACATTCCATGGCAATGCTATCGATAGTTATGCCCAAGAAAACCAGTTCTGTAACCGGTCCTTCCAATTCGTCCTTTGCCAAAGGGACCCTGAATTTTGCTGCCAAAAATTCGAACGTCGCCACCAAAACCCTACACACATTTTTGTCAGGTCACCCAATAAACAAAAAGTAATCCAAGTAATGAATAACTGATGCCACCTGGGCCACCTCCCGCACCGATTCCAAAAAGGAACTGAACGTCTCAAACAACGCACAGGAAAAGGAGCACCCCATTGGCAGCGATCCACATTAAAGGCCCCATCCCAAGTGCAACCAAAGAACTTCTGACTGTCAGGGTGCGCTGGTAACATTGTAAAGGCCGCCTCATTATCCGCTTTTGCCAACAGGGTACCCCTCCCGTACCTCCAAACCCACCGCAGAGCACTGTCAAACGACGTGAAGGACACCAAACAAAGCTGCGGGTCGATGTACTCATTCATCGAAGCCCCAGCCGGGAAGGATAAATGATGAATGAGCCGAAACTTATTCAGCTCCTTCTTGGGCACTACCCCAAAAGGCGAGACCACCAAATCAGCAACAAGCGGGTCCACAAACAGGCCCACCATCCTACCTAACTCCACTTCCTTATCCAGCTTCTCCTTTACTACCTCAGGGTGCATTCTGGCAGACTTTCAAATTCCTAGCCAAATGAGGTGGCTCCTTCAACACACAAGGAATCCAAAAACCCTCAGAAAACCCCTCTTCCAACACCCGCTGTCCGATCAGGATACCTACTTAGGAATGGCCGCATGGGGCTTACCTTCACCGGCGTCATCCCTCTTTCCAGCGAAGTCCGGGCCCTTTCCCCCGCCGAATCTAAAACAGCGGACCTCTCCATGCTGCCCCCCACAATTCGCACACTCGTGCTTGAAGCCTCAGGCACCACCAGACTTACAGCCTCCTTCGTTAAATGCCCAACACACACCTTTTTTACGGAAAGCCGAGGGTCCAAAAGGCAACAGACCTACAGCTCTGCTGTGGAGGAGGATTCCTCCCAGTCATCCCAGACCCAGCAGCAGCATCCTGCCGGGCTGGAGACCCTGGAGGGTCCCTATTAGGGCTCCTGAGGCGGCGACGAGCCCTAGGAGGGTTCTGGACTCGACCTCCGAGGCTGCTGCACTACCAGCTCCTTAGCATTAGGTACCAGAGCAACCCCCAGAATTCACCTGCTCCTGCAGCCAGCCAGGCCCTTTGTTCACTGCTGCAGCCGTCAGCTGGGCCAAAAGACAATCAATATGCGCCATGTGCTCAGGTTTGCCAGAACTCTCAAACATTCTCCCCTCTCTCCGTTACTCTGTAAAATGATCAACCCCTTCTGTCCCCCCCCCCCCCCCCCCCCCCCCTTTTTCACACATCTCACCCCTTCTAGGAACTGAAAGAATGGAGCTATTCTCCTGAGGCTTTCTTTTCTTAGGCTCTTCTGAGGTAAGCTCTTATGGAGCTCTCTTCTGAAGGATGCAGGCTCCTGAGGTACCGATTAACATCTTAACAGGTAGCTGTAAGATATTCATGATTACATTCTTATAAAATTATTGTATTGTTTTGCTATATTGTAATTAAAGTAATATGTACTAACCAGTATTAGATATAGGGGTTTACCTACTAACAACTTTATTTTCATTTACTGTATATTTTGTTGATTGAAGTTCCTATATCTATATCAATAATAATTGATTAATATCAACAATATTGCTGTGCATTTTATGTTCCAACTTGTTCCTTAATGAAACTGAATGACTAGCTATTATTTGTGCAAGAACCTTCATTTATTGAATGTATATGTGCATTGATAGGGTGATATATTATCCATATGTATGCAGATAATAGTCATAATTAATAACAGGCAGATCAAAGCATCTATACCTATTTCTTAGGAACATGGAAACCTTGTAACAAAGGGGAAGCTTGAAGTACGTTGGGACTTCATCCCACAACATTATCCTTTGGAATATTCAGGGGTTCAACGGCCAGTTGTTGTTGTCTAACTGATGTTCTGATAGCTAATTCTTCTGATAGTTGGACGAACACCACAGGTATATTTACCAGGTTGTTTTGTGCCTAGGTCATGATTGGTGCCTCCTCTGCTAACAGGGCAGGAATTTGGGTGCCCCCTTGTCCCTTCACATGGGCCGCTGCTGTGATCTGGTCTATTCTGGGCATTACAGCCTTCCCCTTCATATAGTGGGAAAATGTTCTTAGACCCTGGTATGCTGGACAATATGTCTGCCTTTGGGAAAGTCCATGTCCTCATCTCTGATTGGCCTTCACATTGAGCTCCTCAGCCTCTTTTGCTGGCATCTGTTGTCACCACTATCCATGCAGCTGTTGTCAGAGAGTGCCATTTCAGGAGATTTTTTCTGAGGTTCTCTTGCATTGGTGGGGGTAATTTTTTTAAATTCATATATTCTGAGTCTCATTGATCTAGAAACTCTTTTTGAAGGACGAAGTCTCTCCCCTATGCCCATTTCACCATCAGGGTGGTTGCAATCATTGTGCCCACATTTGATAAAAATTAGGCTGCCTGTGTTTTTACAATGTATTTGTTTAATCTTCTCAAATCTTTTAGTCCCTCATTTTCTTTTTGACTAGAAATAATTAGGAATACTTTCCCAACGTACAGATTTAGTATTTATTTTTGATTGGAGACAGTAGAACCTTTGTAGGTTGAAATTTGTTGTCCAGAATTCTGGTTCCCATTTATGGCCTGATAGAACTGTAGAAACGACCAGGCTTTTATGAGTGTGCCTCTTTCATTCTCGCTTGAGAGTGGATAAATTGATGTCTTTTTTTTGTTTCAATAGACAGGTGTTTTGAGTAATAAACCCAGATCTACCACCTGTGGTAGTTCTGCTTTGACACACGATGGGCAACTGGATTTTAACCAAAATGCTATCAGAATGCCGACTTCAGCTGGCTTTCCCACTTGGAGATTTAAATATATAGTGACACGACTATGGACTTTGCAAAGTGCTGCATAATATATCAGTGCTATATAAATACTAGTTAATAATAATAATGATTACAATAATACTATGTCAGGCAACTGTTATCCAGCCCTGTATGTCATCTAGCCACACTGTGCATCGGCCCACCCAGCCAATAAGCTTACCTTACAGGCTCCCTAGGAGACTGATGCCATTTACCGTACCAACTTCCCCATGGCTACTGCAGTGCTTTTAGTCAGCAAGATGCCAGGATATTCACGCTCTCCCCCTGACTATTGCGAGCTTTGGTAAAGGAAGAACCTCTTGGATAAGCAGGATAGTTACCCATCTTTAGCATTTAGTTAGCATCTTTAACACCCCAGCGCATCGCAAGAATGAGAAGAAGGAACACCTCTCAAGGGAGTGGGAGTAGCATTTATAAGGTACAAAGCCATTTGAGGGTAGGGGAGGTGAAATTTACCCAATGAGCCAACATTGAGCCAACATGAATACAGTTTTTAAGTGAGGGATAAAATAATTAAAATAAACCAAAATTAAATTTTTGGTGGTAGGTCCACTGTAATTTTGTCTTTATTTTTGACGCCAATGCATCTCATACCATGGCAATGCAGGGTCTGACTCCTGGAAGCATTAAAATGAATGTAAAAGCTTTGTTATATTTTGGGATAGAAAAGGAAGGTTATATACTTTTCATTTTTTTTTACCTTACTAATGTATCGAGAAAAAAAAGATATGACAAAAATTCCCTAGATTTACTTTAATTGTGAGATCTAGTGTCTTGACCAAGCTTTTTAAGGAAGTTTGGGATGCAGTGACTATATTTGCTTACACTTCCAACCAGAGGTTTGTTAGGTAAGCCACGAAAAACTATTGGAATTCAAACTATATGTAAACTATATTTTTCCCATTATGGGAAGAACAAAAGCAGGTAGATGTCTTTATTTTAAATCGTGTGTCTCTGTGTCAAACCACTAAACACTAGAAGTGTTCAATAATTTTTTTGGCATTCATTTGCGAACGTTTGCTGAAAGTCTATGGAAACAGTCCTAGAGGTGAACCACCCTGAAGCAATGCAAGAAGCATTTCAAAAACTGCACCACAACCACACCTTGACCAAACGCCAGTACAAACTGGATTTTAACCACTACAATTTGTTTTAACTAGCTCTTTAGGGCTGGTTGAAGGTGGATTGACAATAGTGAACTGCAGTGGTCAAAAACTGCCCCTCTAAAATTATCAAGGAAGTAAATGTGCTTATTTCCCATTAAATAAGTCACAATAGTTTTGTTCATCCCTGGTTTTAGCTAACTTTATGTAACATTGTAGGAACATCTGTGTATTTTTACCTGATGACCACTAGAGAGCAGCAAAACATATCTTTGAGTGTGACATATTTAGAGCAGTCATTTAAAATATTGGTATAGAAGAAAAGTAATAATGGCATGCTAAGATGCATTTTATTTAACTGTCAGGTTTTTACCTTATATTAGTTTATATTAATAGTGATATAGCAGCATATTTTGTAGAACTGTAACTGGGATAAGTTCTAGCTTGTACTAAAAGTATTCTCAGCAGGTTGTAATCTTTACATTTAGATTTAGAAAAAAATAATTGCTTGGTTTTCCTCCAAATAATGATGCTGGTCAATAGACTAGACTGATGAACGTTTGAACACTGAATTCACCTACATGCATCCCATAAATGTCTGTTTTCTCTAGATGACACATTTCTTCACCCAGCAGAGTTGCTTCTTAAATGGCCCCAGGCAATACTGAAAATATCCACATGTCCTCCTAATAATAATTCATAACTAACATTAAGAGAAACAGGATTTGGTTTATCCAAAAACCTGAATATTTAGCATTCAAATAGTATTGGACTCACAGTTGCTACCCTGGCAGATGCATAATAGCAGCACAATAGTGTTTTGGAGTTGTTTATACTCTTCTTACTTAACAAATTCTTAAGTGAAGCTTTGTCTACTTTGAATAACCAAATATATGCAGTGGGAAAAAGCAGAATTGTGTCATCTTCATACAGTATTTGCATAATTAAACTGAGCATAGCTTCCTTTTTATTACCTAAAAGGAAAACATTTTTTACTCCTTTTAGTACATCATCTCTAATACATTAGGTCGAATAAGTTACAGAGCATCCAACATCAGACTTAAAGACCATCTCTGGCAAACCATAACATTTCTCTAGCCTTTATTCCTACCCTCTTCTACCCCATCCAAAGGATCTAAATGTTTCCTACAAAGATATACTCCATTATATCTGCTATCCATGTTTTTTGACAGTGCCAGTAAATAGAAAGTGCCCACATTGTGTAGGAAGTCATATGGATACCCAGAGAAAGGAACACACCACATGTGAGATAGGTAGATATAAGACCTGATGCTAGTCCTTATTAGGGTTCCTGTAAAGTGACAGCAGGCAAATAGGATTTTTGCGTGATGTACACCGTACAGAAGGCAGCATAAACATTAGGACATTAAGAAAGATTGACGCGACGTGTGAACTCAACCCACTAGCAGCGGTCTCTGCCGTCAAAACAGCAGAAGACCGCATTGCTAGCTGGCATCATGACCTAGATGGCATATGTTAGGAATGCCACCATAAAGTTGTGGAGAAGTAGCATAGTGACTATAGGCAAAAGGATGGTGGACCAGAGACAGAGCGTGGGTCAACGAGAGCAGTAGCAGTGTGTGGCCTCTGGTCAACTATCGCCAGGCAGACCGCATTGGTAAGTGTCATGGAGAGCAGGGTGTAGTGCATCGTCAATGCCACCCAGAAGTGTGTAATACAATTTTAGTAAAGGGAATAATGACAGGCAGCAGAAGGGGCAGTAGAAGGCGGTGGGCCCTGAAACGGAGCGTGAACCGCATTGGTAACTGGCATCTAGAGCTGGGTGTAGTCCATCGTCAATGCCTCCCAGAAGTGTTAAATACAAATATCTGAAATTTGTGATTAAACGTACAAGGGCCAGACCAAGATGTTTTGTTCGCCAGCACTGTTGCTGTGGTCTGTGGTGTCGGAAGTGGTAGGAAGGTAGATGATATTGCTAGTTTGCATCATGAAGTGGATGACATGAATGCCAACCCTTAATCTTACCCCTGATTCATCAATAAAATCCGCGCTCCCTGGAAGCGCGAAAGTACGCGCAGCCAGCGATCGCGGTTTACCGCGGTCCGGACTCGAGTGTGCGCGTACACTCGCCTCACTGCCAGTCGGATTCCTGCCTTCATAATAATGAGCAATAGGGGGCGCGAATCTGCC
>NC_092863.1:29710269-29724205 GCF_032062135.1 Pyxicephalus adspersus
TGACAGGTGCTCTTTAATCTTCATGTGAAGTACAGGGGTATGTAGTAGTGTTATGTATCTTTTTATAATGTATCTTTTTATGTATCCTTTTACAATGTATCTTTTTATAATGTATCTTTTTATGTATCCTTTTACAATGTATCTTTTTATGTATCCTTTAATAATGTATCTTTTTACATCTGTTTGGAGGCTGTGGAAGCTACACAGTGCTGAAAAAAACCTGAATTTTTCCTCCCATTGACTTTAATGGTGCTTGGCTTTGACATTCGACCACCCGAATTTTTTTGCTCTATTCGAGCGAATAGCTGCCGAATCGAATAGTGAGCTATTCGACCAACATTAGTGCTGACTGCTGACATTTTAACAAACCTGACTAACTATGCATGGCACTACAACTAGCAGCAACCACAATAATACCTTCAGTGCATGTGCAGTCAGTGAACAGTACCTAAGAGTGTAATACACACAATATAACCTACACTAAATGTGCTGACTGCTGACAATTTAACAAAACTCAAAGCTCATGTAAAAATAAAGATGTCTGCCTAACCTATTCTACATACACAATATCCTATACTAAACAGTAGTACAGGATATATGCTCTATAAAACACAGAACTATGGAGCTAACAAATGAACTAAGAAGGCTCCTACACTGTTCCTGTCACAATACACGTCTCTCCCTGCATCTATCCTATACACAGAACACAAGATAGAGTGACTAACACCTCCCTACTCCCTGTATATATATATATATGCCTGTGCTCAGATCTCTCCTGATTGGCTTGCTGTGCTGGGGGCAAATGATTCGCTCCCAGCCACGATTCCTGCTGAAATTTCTCGCCAGTACTGCCCCTCGCTTACATGTTCGGTAAGCGATAAAGGCCTGATTCGCAGTGAGATCGAAATTACAAATCTTGCTCGCTCATCCCTAATTGGGACCACATGATTCCTCTAGAGGTTGATACGGATTTCTTGAACTGTGGCAAATTGATTCACCATTTGATGATGCATGTAAAGTTCTGGGACCAACACCCCTGGGTAGAGTCAGCTGCATGTCTGTAATGATGTGTTTAGTTGTCTAAATAGGTATTCTAGCTATAAGGGGGACATTCTGTTCACAGGCCACCGATTTATGAGGCTGTTTTTCCACTGAACCCAATAAATTGGTTTTAGTTGTGGTTTCCTAGGACCAGAAAATATTCCACAGGGGGAAAAAGCTAGAAAGGCTACTTTATGATAAGCCTGTTTGAGCTTCTTGCTGGTGAATTACATTCAGCCTCCCCCATTAACTGTCATCCACAGCATCCTCTGCCCCTCTCCTTTTAACCCCAGTCTGTTTATCCATTATTATCCCCTTTCTGTTTTGCCATACCAATCGATATAAATATAACAACATTAACCCCTTCCCTGTAGTTTCCTCTCCAATCTTTAGCTTATTAAACCCTTCTCTGTTATGTTCCCCTAATCTCATCCACGATTAACCTTTCTCTACAGTGCCTTTTCTAGTCGCCTTATAAAATTTATCAAATAACTTACGTGCTGTGCTCCCCCAGTAGCAATGGAAGAGGGGCCACATAGGTCACAGTTGTTACCCAGCCCGTTCCTCCAGAGAGCCCATAAGGACATCTAAATGGGTGGTGGTGAGGTCTTGTCAACAACTTTTCACTGGGGTCCAAGAATCTGTACCTTTGCCACTGTCTTAGGATAAATGTTAATGCTATATTTGATTTCAGGCTCCTAAGTGGAATATATTAGGCTAAGTATAAAGACAAATTTGAATCTTTTATAAGTAACCTATTATTATAATTTATGATTAAATGTTCAGATTCATGCATATTTCCAAACTTTTAGGAGAAAAACTGTATCTTCTTACATTTAGTTTATGATCTAATTAACTTTAGACAAAAGGTAGCTGAAAGGCACATCACAGGAAATTATTTACATTCTTTATTATATCTGAATGACATTACTTTCCACTGACACAGTTATTATGAATTTATGAGAATATCAGCCATTTCTCTGTCTAATCCTCTGGATCTTTTAAACAACAGCATATATAAGTAATGTACGCCCTTACAGGTCATACGTATTCACGTATTAAAAAGCTGCATTTCGTAACTGGGGTTCAAAAAGTGGACAGCAAGTCCTCAGTGTTCCACACCTTCTTCTATGCTTACCTTTGAGTGTTCGTTTATAAACAGACTTATTCTATTTCTGTGGGCACCACTGGGATTGTAACCCCCCCCCCCCAAACAGGATGGTAGGAGAAAATGGGGCAAACTGATACCAGAGTAAAAACATTCACCTATGTCTAATTACATAACAGTGAGCCAAAGGGAACGCCAAAAGCATACAGTAAATGTCACAAGAAAGTATGGGTTGATGCCAACAAAATGTATTATGCAGAGTTTGTGGCCTTTGCATAGATCATATTAAATGTATTATTTTTAACAAAGAGTATTTATAAAGTGCCTACATATTATGCAGCACAGTACATTAAATAGGCCTATCAGAAGAATTACCTTAGCAGGCAACACTGTAGAGCTAAGTCTGCACTAACTGTTTCCCCAGCATTTAACTCCCATGGTTGAATTTCTGATTCAATACAATGGACCAGTCCACACCATGAGGTGTAAAGGAACCACATCCTACAGCATTTCGAAATAGGTCAAAATGTCCATAAATGACTATCAAACACCAAAATGCTGAAAAACAAACTCTCCAAACATAGTAAATAAAGATAATATACACACACTCTGTAGTGTAGTATGTTTGGTGTATTCCAGTTAAAATCCAAAAACAAAGTGCAAAATCTTCTTGTGGGCAGCCAAAGCATCTAGCAACTGGTAACTAAACAAACCATTGCTATTTCAGGTAATCATCAGTCATACGTGCCAAAGGAATTTAGGTTGATTAAAAACAAGTTACAGAATTGCAGCATATAATTAAACTTTTCAAAAAATTCAATAAAGATCCATAAAGAGCTTGGAAGGGGCAGTAGGAGGTTGTGTGGAGAGTAGCCTTGCCACCACGCCTCGGTCTGCTTGCGGCAGGGCGCAGGAGTGGGCGGCCGATTCCATGTAACTTCCGGTGGCGGGAAAGTGGCCTGTCGTGAGAGTATCCAGAAGGCAGGACTGGATCATGGGTCATTGGTGGTGGGTCCCCCTTGTGCAGAGCAAGAGAACATCGTTGGTGGTGTATGGTGGCCGAAGAGTGGCGGGAGCGGCGGGAGGTGTCTGGTTTCTGTGAAGTTCTGAGAGAAGTGAGGAGGGCGGAAGCTGCAGGCCACACTTCCGTTTTTTTGCCGGCGCCCAGAGGTGACGTCAAAGAGCGGCGCCCGGAAGTCTGGATCTTCAGGGACACAGCCGAAGATGAAGCGTCCATTGACAGTGGGGACTCCCAATCCGAGGGGGAGTTATCGACTTTCAAAGTGGATGTGTAGTGCAGCGCTTCCTGGGACCCCGCAGCTGCAAGGCAAGGGAGCCTTGTGAAGCCTGGTGAGTCCCACCTTGCGTGGGGTCAACATGGGGGGGGTTGTTGATTGTGATATTTTTTCTACTTTGCATGAGGTGGGGGGTAGTGGTGCGAGGGATGCTAATGTGTTGGTGCCCAGGGGGGAACCCCAGGGGGTTGGGTGCTGGGGCAGCGGGCAGGTTGTTGCAGGGATTACATTATTTGTTAGTTTTGGTGAGCGGGGTCACCACCTACGATGCTGTCGGTCAAGCGGGGGCTCTGGGCAGCGTATTTGAGGGTGCGTTGGGCGCAGTATGCAGGGGGATAAGGGGGTGCAAGGTGGTAGCGGGTCCACTCCCTGTTCGATGCTGTTGGGGGGCTCCGGGAGTGCGGGGTGGGGGCCACTGAGGGGGAGGAGAACGAAAAGAGTGGGATGGACAGAAGGATGACGGCGAGGGTTCAACTGTAGGTGATGAGGCCAACTGTAGGTGAGGTTTACATCTGTCTTGAGGGGCCTTTGGGAACACATTTGACATTGGAGGTGCGGGAAAAGTTTGGAGGCGTGAGTATGTCGAATTTTTTTCCCTTTTGCCGGCGAAGCGTTTCAGGTCCCATGATGTCAAGGTGAGGGGAAGAGAATGAGTGGGGAAAAGAGTGCTTGGCGCTTGATTCCTTGCACATTTCAAAATTGGTTGCAGGCCTTTGCCATTCTGGCAAGCCTCATTATCGAAAAAACGCAGGAAAATTGCTTGGCTCTTTTTTGTTACCTGGGCGCGATCTGCGAGGCATATCGGGTCTATGGCGGAGTGGTGTTGCTTCGCTATGATGAGTGATTTTATCAGCAGAAGGCTATGCGCCCTGGATGCGCCTGATGACATTGGCGAGATGGGGGTCCCAGTCGTTTCTTGGGGCCGCCGGGGGCCCATGTGCAGGGGGACCCCTGGCAGGAAAGCGCAAAGGCTTCTGCTGGTTCTTTAATGAGGCCGCGTGTGAAGGAAGTTTGAGAGAGCGGGAGAGAGACAAAAGAGCAGGCTTTTGTAGCACAAGAGTATTTTTATAAAATTACTACTTTATTACCTTGTTTTGGACGGCTGCCGGCAGTTCACTACCTTACCACTATTACAAACTAAAACTAATGGTTACCCTGTACCTTCTAAAGAACAACCAAATAGCACTCAGAATCAAGATATAACACTGGCCTCTATTTAAGACATCTATTTTATTTAGGCTGCTTCAAATCTCACCAGATACTGTACTATCACCACACTACCGTCTGGCCAAGTCCATTTCACCCCAAAAATTTTGCTTTCCTACTATTGTGATAAAAGCATATAACCCCATCCATATTATACCCTAATACTTTGCATGAGCTGGGGGGTAGTGGTGCGAGAGTTTTATTAACTTTTACATTTTGTTGATAAAAGCCAGCTTTGGCCAGTTATATCCAAGACAGGTGTGTATTTTTCAATGGGTTGATGGGTAACGAGACGGTCTGGTGGGGGCTGGCTGGCAAAGGTAAGATGACTTTTATATCCCCTTTACACTTGTCAAGATGTCCCAGAACAGAGAACTAAAGAAATAGGCAGAGGGCCACATGACAGGGGGAAGTGGGGAGTCAGGAGAGGCAATATGGGGTGATGGGTGGAGTAAGTAATTAGGGGGGGTCAGAGGACAGTGGTATATAATGGCTAAGGTGGGAGGGCAGAGGTCAGAAATCTTTTGTAAAGCGGAGTGGAAAGTTGCTTGCCTACCCTCCATGAAGGTTAGGTTGGGGTTTATTCTATTTGTCATGGCAGCAGGGTGTTTTTCTGGGGGTCCATGACAGTGGGGTTTTGAAACAGTGGGTTAAAGTGAGGCACGGTGGGATTGGTGGGATACCTGCGTCTTGTCCCTGAGCTGGTGTGGTAGCGGCTGGGGGCCCAATTGTAGTGTGCAGGCATATCCAGGTGACAGGGATGCAGTGGTACTGTCATGGACTGTCAAAAGAAATGTTGAAAAAAATGGAATATTGTGAATATATTTGTTATTTGTTATATTGTGTTGACTGTTGTGGATTTAATAAAGAAAAAGTTTTATTATTATTTTAAATTTTGTTAATAAAAGGCTGCTATGGCCAGTTATATCCAAGACAGGTCTCTGTGTATTTTTCTTAATTATCCCCTTTACACTTAATCCCTTTACACATGTATTGAGGGATCGGCTCAACCTTTTCAGCTATTCTGGAAAATGCTACTTTGACATCACTAGAACCCTCGTCCCTAAGGAAGTGAATTTCACTAAATTTGCAACTAGCTAACATCAACTGGTAGTGTACAGAGAACATCTTGGAGAGGATTAGAGAAGGATTAGAGAAGTTCTGTATTGTGAGAAAATTGTCATTTGGGGTATTAAAGTTCCCTCAACTTCTGTCCCATATTGTGCAAGTTATACTATCAAACCTGTTCAATTTCCGATATAGTGACTTGTGTCTACATTATTTTTACTAACACCCTTGAAAAGTCTTAATCCTGGCTTGCATATGTATGAAAACTGCAGCAAATAAAGTGGAATGGAACACCCTAAACATAGCCCCATTTGGACATTTTTTTGAAGGGTCTGCATAAAAAATACTCTGTAAATAGAATTAAATTAATTGTTTTGGATTTGCACAGTCTTTGGGGTAGGGGGACATATTGCCATAATTGCCATAATGCAACTAACTATATTCACACTACACTACTATATTCACAACTCCACTACATACTAATATCTAAATAGGGTAAATTACGTAGTACTTCACACTACACTACTATATTCACAACTCCACTACAAACTAATATCTAAATAGGGTAAATTACGTAGTACAACTATGAGGCTGTCAAGGTGAGTCACCCATACTTTGGAACAAATACTATTGAATTGCACTGTACAGAACCCCTTTACCAATTCTCATTTAGCCAGCAAACTATGGTGAATGGATTTCTTATTTAGATTTGCTTATTTGCTGGCAGATAGTATCCCTATGCATTTGACCATCAGTAAAAATATAGTTTTTTTGCAAATTCTAAATGAATGAAAACAATTGGGTCAAACCTTGCATCATTTTAGAAGACAGAATTACCAATTTGTGTACTATCCGATGGCATATGACTTCATTATCTTGTGTTAATATTAGTTTTTTATAATGTAAGCAATCTTATCCACTTCAAATTATCTGCACGGCATCTTTGACTTTCACTGTTGTGGATGACCGAATATCTCAAACGTATTTACAATATGAATTAGTTTATAATATTCAGTGACAGTTTAATCATGTCATTTTCAATTCAATTTACTTTGTTTGTGCTCATCCAGAGACCTTCAATAAATCATCAGCCTTATTAATGACAAAAATGTGTTCTGATGTTGAATTTGATGTGTTTCTGGATACAACTGCTTAATAAAGTAAAGACAAATATCAAATTTTACTTGGTCTAGACTTTTGCAGGCAGCAGAACAGTGACAAAAAGGAGGGTTAGTAGCTATTATGTTCAGTCATCTTCACAGTTGCTTGGATTTCCAATAGGGAATCAATCTTTGGGCCTCATTTACCTAAGTGTTTTGTTTTTGTGCTTTGAAATAATTAAAACTTCAAAAAACATACATAATGGGACATGTAATTCAGTCTTTGGCATTGCTTCCACCTATGAATTAGAATCTGGTACATTTTTAGAAATGCTGGCATTTGAATTTAAACAAATGTGGATTTAAATTCAGGAAGCATCCTCTCTACAGCTGTTTCAGTTTCACCATTTGCAATGCATTGATCTGTAGTATAAAGGGTACATACTCATAGTAGGAGGAAAAAAAGACTTCAGACTAATTCAACTGAAACACATTTTTGTATATATGTATTGTAATAGGTCAGCTTTAAACTAATAACTTTTGCAGCCACTCTACTGCATAGTGGTTTGTTTAGGGGCTTCCAACCAAGTTTTATTTACAATAAAGAACAAAAAACACAGGTTTTGAAGCCTATATGATTTTTAGCATATACACAGATATGTAGTAGGTATGGGTGCCACAATGAGAATCCCCTTTCTTCATCACTGCATACATCAGCCTACCACATCCTGTGAAACAAAAGAAATAGGGCTTTTGGAACCGTTTAGGTAGGTTGTCTCAAACATTTTTTTTTCAAGTACAGTGGGGGAAATAAGGATTTAACAGGTCAACATTTTTCTCAGTAAATATATTTCCAATTGGGGCTATTGACAAGTAAGTAATCCACACATACAAAGAAATCAAAACAAATACTTTATAATTTAGGGTATGTGGAATAAAGTGAAATGGCACAGGAAATAAGTATTGAACATTTGAACTGAAATTTATTTATTACTTAGTAGCCTTCGTTGGTAATGACAGCTTCAAGACTTCCTGAATGAAAAACATTTATACATTGCTCGACTGTGATTTTGGCCCAGTTTCACACAAATTGTCTTCAAATCTTGAGGGTTCTGGGGCCTCTTTTATGATATTAGTTCTTTCCATAGATTTTTCAATTGGATTCAAGTCGGGTGACTGGGCCATTCTAGCAGCTTCATTTTGTTTCTCTGAAACCAACTAAGAATTTCCATGGCTGTATGTTTGGAAACATTGTCTTGCTGAAATGTCCACCCTCATTTTATCTTAATCATCCTAGTAGATAGCAAAAGATTCTTATTAAGAATGACCTGGTACTTTTCTCCATTCATCCTTTCTTCAACAATATGAAGTCTGCCAGTATCATATGCCTTGTTGCTCCCAGATCTAAACTCCACTGTTGGCATGATGTTTTTTGGGTGATGTGCAGTGTCATTGTTCCTCCAATCATGGTGTGTGCAATGATATCCAAAGAGTTCAATTCTGGTCTGACCAGACTATATTCTCCCAGTATTTCACTGGCTTGTTCAATTGTTGTGCAGCAAGTGCAGTGGAGTCTTGCGCAGTGAGCGTGCATAGAGACCTAATTGTTTTATTTGTAACAATTGTATCTGCAAGTGATCCTTGGACTCCTCTGTCAGAAATCTTGCGAGGAGCATCTGGCTGTGGTTGGTTTAGGGTGCAATGATTTTTTTTCCACTGATGGGTTATGGCACTAATGATGCTCACTAGAAGCTTAGAAATACATCTGTAACCAACGCCATCAGTATGTTCTGCAACAATAAGGTAGCAAAGGTCATAAGGGCACTCCTAACTTTTACCCATCATGAGAGGCTTTTGATACTTAGATACTTAGAAATGGGAAACCTTTTATAGGCCTACAATTGGGACTAAACCAGCTGATAATAATTTGCTCTGATATGGAGCAGGTTTTCTTTCTAAATACTGATTTCAGTAGGTTTCGTGGCTTTTCATGTTTTTTTGTACCTCGTTTTCTTCATGTGTTCAATACTTATTGTATTGAAACTTTTTTTGCTTGTAATCATTTTTTTCGGACAATAGGGATCCAGCAGATAAAAAAAGAAAGAATTTGCTAAAATGCATATAGGACAAAACTGGAGTTTTTTAGGCAAATCACATTAGCTATGTTTGAAACAATAAGCTTACAAAGAATAACATACCAACTGTGAAACATAGAAGGTTTGGTTATGTTTTGAAGCTTCTTCACTCAGGACAATCTGGAGCAAGTGTACATTATGTTTCATTAAGAGTTGCAGGAATCACTTTCTTTTATAATGACTGCTAGTAAAGGCTGTGCATCAAAATATTAGTTTAAGAAGACCATCATTTTTGATCATGCCTTTTTTATTTGTGTTATTATTTAAAGTTAATATTGAATCAAAATTTCTATAGCAAAATCTGGTTTTTGTTAAATAAAGGAATAAACTATGATGAGTAGTAATTACTTTTGTGGGTTTCCAGTTATTTTTAGATACAATTGCAGCCTCTATGCTTTTTTGAGGAGTATTAACAACACATTTGTTCACAGATGTACATAGTCACGGACGTTCTGACATTCATCTTTTTCCCTGAGTCTACTTACATAATCTGATTTTGAAATTAAATTAGATTATTTTTTTAATCACTTCATTGATATTTTCTGCATTAGCAGACACGGGCTGTGTAATATCAGGAAAGTAGAGCATGTAGAATTAAAACTTAAAATAAATTAATTTTACAATGTTTTACTGAAATGTCACTGCTGTATAATTTATTTCAGTTACATTGAAAATGTTTCCAAGGCTCAAAATGTGTGGAGTGTTTGCATGATTGTACATATATGGAATTTTGTAACTCCTTTAAACCAATTATGATTTAAATGATTCTGCATTGCAGTGGAGAGATTCTTTTTGAAGCTCTTTTCCAGCCATTCAAAAAAATAATAATACACTTCTCCTTCCCACACCACCCCTCTCTAGCTAGTTACACTCTGGTATTAAAAAAAGTCATGTGGCAAGCCAAGTCTAATTCTTCATCCTTCTATGCTATTGTATGGGAGTACCCTTTCTTAAGAGCACATGTTTAATTACAGTGAAATGGGCACAGCCTATATACTGCTATACTTATTTATCAGCAGGGTACACAGAGGGTGCATTAGTGTCAAAAACGGCCCCAGAGCACAGCAGAGACCAGTAAAAAACAACATGGGAAAACTGTTCCCCACCAGCTGAAGACACACCGTAAGAGTAAGTGATTGTAAAAGCAGGTAAATAATTACAAGATATAAAAAAAGCCTGATTAAATAGGAGCTAAACTCATTAGAGCAGCATGTTAGCTCATAAGTTAACACTCTGGCCTTTGCAGTGCTAGGTCCCAGGTGTAAATCTTGGCCAGAACACTATCTGCATGGAGTTTGCAGGTTCTCCACATGTTTGCGTGGTTTCCTCCCACATTCCAAACCATGCAGTTAGGTTAATTGGCTTCCCCCTAAAAAAAAAAAATTGACCTTAGACTCTATTAAAGACATATGACTATGGCCGGTTATTATATTATGAGTTCCTTTGAGGGACAGTTAGCGACATGACTATGGACTTTGTAAAGAGCTGCATATTATGTTGGCGCTATATAAATACTGTGTAATAATAATAATAATTGGTGGGTGGTGAAATTCTGCAATAGTTTTAATTAGGTGAAAATTTGGTCAGTACAAAATGACATTCAAAAGATGCAATGCCACATCCCAATTGATTATTCAATAATGCAATAATCATATTTGTGCAGAAAAACAGGACTTTTTAGGCATGAAATAAAATTAAACAATACATATTTTAATGGTAAATCATTTCTAAAAGCCAAGATAAAAGATATATATCACAAATTATTTTTCAAGGTCTTGAACATGAATCTCTTTATTACATGTAGTCTCTTAGTAGTTCTATTTTACATCGATGCGTTCCGTGACTATTAAGTCGCTTCTTCAGGATGAATCAAATATAGAGACCTAAGATCAATAAATATAGTGTATAATCAAAAAGTATACACAATACTTATAATTATCAGTACTGTGTAAAAAATTAAAGTTTCAAATAATTTCAATATCATACTCACTACTGTAAATAACACTGATAACCAAATAGCAATGGAGTAGTTCTTCCCAATTGTAAAGGGAGATCCACAGCAAGAGACAGAGCGCGATGACAAGAGCAGAAGGGCAAAAACAGCAGATGTAATTCAGGAAGAGCCTATTGAATGAAAAAAAAGATACAAAAACTAGTCCCTTGAATACCAAATTCAATTATTAAGTGGCTATAATGACCATGGCATATCTATTAACAACATAGGAGTAATATTAATATATCACTATTCATGTTCAGGCCATATAACACGCTAGTACTGGCACTTCCCAAAAAGGTATATATTCCAATGCATCATATAGATATAAATAAAAGTGAAAACCAAGGGAATAATGTCCGCCAGTGCAACAGTATGGCAAATCCGTTAATTAACAAAGGAGTGATATTAATACATTCCTATTCAAGTTCAGTCAATATAGCATCCTAATATTAGCAATTCTCATAGAAATATATATTCCAATGCATCATATAGATGTAATTATAAATAGAGACTAAGGGAGTGATGGCCCCCAGTTCGACAGTAAAAGTAGGCGCTTACCAGTTGATTCAAGATGAAAAAAAGGCCCAGTAGGGAGTATACTGTTTCCTAAGTGGCATCCTGCGTGCTGAATTGTCTATTCCCAACTGCTCCCCCGCTCACTACCTACTCTTGTGGAGCCGCCAATCGCGGCACTGGCATCTCACATGTGCAGAGACCCGCCCCTCCAATCAGACATGACGCAGGGCTGAGTCACGGAGATTCTGCCATAACCAGCAAGTGTGGCACATACTAACCTTGTGCAGTCACACTCCAGTGATGACAAATCCAGGACATGTCATCTCTGCATCCTAGGTAGCCGCAATTCTCACCATTGGCTCCACATTGTACTTCCATGCACATGGATTGGACATTAAAGAACACTTTCTATTTTGTTAGCCCTGAACATAGTTTGTAATATGCAATATACAAAGACAATATACATCCTCTCACCCTAAATATATTTGGTATCATTTATGTTTTCAGTATTGCAGAAAAGCTCTGATGAGTCAGGCTGCTTAACATCAATATGTGTCTGGATATTGTAGAAAGTTATTCAACAAGGTACTGCCCAGAGCAAGTTTGGTTTACCATTATACATTAACAGATTCTCTTTAATATTAATAACGTGACATTCTGGGTGCACGCACATGAATGTAAACCCAGAGGAGCATGCAACCTGTTAACGTGAAGATTTTTGAAGTGACACAATGAAGTCCAATCATGTGTATATGATGAGCTTGGCTATGTATTATTTGAGCCAATGTATTTGCACTTCTGAGAACTGTTGCTGATTGTCTTTTGCAGACATTTCTTTAGGAAATCTTAGGCGAAAAAAAGAAGTTTAAAAAATGATAATAAGATAAGAAAGGTCTGCTTTATAACCCTTGATTCTATTTTTAAATGCAAAGTGGAAAAACTGTGTGCTACTTGTACTGACCAGCCAGGTGTATGTTCATTCATCTTTTTTTGATAACAGACTATTTTTAACATTTGTCAGAGCAGAAAATCTAAATTAATTTATTAGTGAAATCCATACTTGCAAAGATCAACAAACTATTTTATAGTGATACTTTGGGCATAACAGAAATTAATTTAGATCAAGAATCTAGGGTGTTTGGTCATGTAAATGTAAGCTCTGACCTAAACTCACCCCCTCTTATCATAACACATGAATCATAAAATTCAATCTTGCATGAACAAGCAAAAGATTTTGGTTATAATTTTAGCAAATAAACATTAGGTTAACAGTGCATGTAAAGGGAAGAATTTGGCAGCAACCCAGTTGAGCTACCACATTCTCACGCTATTCAAGTCAGTTTCATTTGAAAAAATGTCATTGCACATGACACCTTTAAATTTCAAAAAGCTCAGTACCCACTATGCAGCAAATAAGTATGAATATACATTTCAGATATACAGTTCTAGTGCATAAACTATAAACTCACAGTTAAGTTTAATGATCTGTTTTTGACTATTTGGACTTAATGTAAGCTGTCAGGAAAGGATAGAAATAAGGGTGTTCCAGAGCTTACTGGGTCCGTCATCCTTTTTATTAGCATTCATGGTAATAAGACAGCTTATTCTCCACAGTTAGGCTATTAATACACCTGTTTTTGGTATTTCCAATACATCTTAGAGCACAGTTAGGTTACATCCACCTTCTATCATGTTTCTGAAGCATGAAAGAAGAATTTGCGGATGGAATAAGCGATTAGGTTGAGGCATTACGGGTGGAGTTGAATGTGGGGTTGAATAACACACAATTAATTATTGGAGTCTGCTATAGGCCCCGCAGTGCTAATGAAGAAATAGAAAATCAACTACTAGCACTTCTATTTAGATAGAAAAAGCAACAAAAAGTGGAAGTGTTTTAATCATGGGAGATTTCAACTACCCTGACATTGACTGGAGTAATTGCACTACAGGAACAGCAAAAGGGAGGAAATTTGTCAATTTAATACAAGATAATTTTATGGTACAGTTTAAAGAAGCCCCAACTAGAAATGATACTCTGCTGGACCTAGTTCTTTCTAACAATGCAGAGCTTATAAAAAATGTGCATATAAAGGAGAATCTGCGTAGCAGTGACCATAATATGATTTAATTTAATGTAAACTGTACACAGGAAGCAAAAACAGGAAAGATAAAAACATTTAATTTTAAGAGAGCAAAATTTCCATTATTAAGGGCAGCTCTCTGTGACGTGGACTGGGAGACAATATTGTCCTCAAAGAACACAGAACAAAAATGGGAATGTTTCAAGTCTGTTCTACAAAAGAAAACTGAAAAATATATTACAATTGGTAATAAGTTAAGGAGGCTAAAATTAAACCCTATGTGGCTCACAGCTGATGTTAAAAAAGCCATAAGGAACAAGAACAGTGCATTCCAAAAATATAAAAACGAAGGACTTTGAGATCATTACAAAGAACAAGAGGGCACTCTTT
>NC_092863.1:29726593-29735767 GCF_032062135.1 Pyxicephalus adspersus
TTGTAAAAGACACAAGTTTTGTTGCACCATCCACTAAAATTCACATACTTCTGCCTTAGTGGCCCTATCACTTGTTGTAGTTACTCCTGTCCAGTTTTTTGAGCTGGAGAAAAAAACACAGCAAGGGACTGGGTATCAGGGAATTTTTCCTAATACTGGCACTAATGTACTTTTTTCCTAAAGTCTGCCCAGTGCCTGTGAATACCATGTGAAGCCTTCTAATGCAAATCTGCATACCAAGTTTACTGGTTGCAGGGACCATGAGCCATTCCATGCCTTGCAAAGGGCTGTAGATAGTAATGTTCCTTTATTATATATTACATATTTATTAGCATTTGTTTACACAGTTATTTACTTCTTACATCAAAGAAATATACGGATGTCATCTGCATTAAAAAAAGATTCAAAACTCCACACATTCCCATTCCACTTATTTATCTATATTTCCACAGGGTAAAAATGTCACTTTTTTCTTAACATTTTCATGATTTCTAGGTTATTATAAATAGAAGATCTTGCTATAAAAGCCAATGGCGTATGATTGAACAGGGCTGACCAAGAGGCTTCTCAGAGGCTGTAAGTGACCATCTTGGCATTTGAGTGACCCATGGATTCCTGAGGACTCTCAGACTTTGAGACTTTTTAATGATTTCTTTATTTAGAAGAACAGAAATGTTCACAAAGCATGTCTTATTGCCATTTATATTTATATGACATAGAACATGAGTTCTACACATTTTCCTAATCTGCAAACACAAAGTAATAATTGTGGTTGTACACATGGACTTTTTCAATCATTAAACTATATACAAGATATGTTGTCTCACCATGGCCAATAAAGATGTTTCAAGGGTACAGTGGATCAGTTGGTAGAAGGAATCGCTCCAAAACTGCTTACTGTTTCTATGTATTACCTAGAAATAGGGCTAGGTATGCTTCCCTTTGTAACAAGCCAGACCACATACTATATGAGGAATATGTCAGATCAGCAGTAAGATTGAATGCAACTACTCACAGCATTCACTGTCCTTTTACCTTATTGATGGAAACATTCCATGAATAACATGACTGTGGCAACAAACATAGTTACGCAGACTTGCATTCCCTCCCCACCTACAAAAAAACCCCCAAATCTCTCCCCCCGTTTAATACCCCAATCTACAACTTTAAATCTTAACCCCTACCCAAAATAAAGACCACACCATGTGTTGGTTAAACGGCCTGTAGGCCAAATAAATAAGGCATATAAATAACCAATATAAACATACCATAAATACAATCAAATATCAACAAATTAGTATACATGTAATAATTTACCATTAAATACCAAATAAACAATAACCATACCATATTAATGCTGATCCCCCTGAATTATTTGCTCTCTCGTTGCTGGTCCTCGAAGGCCACCACATTTTTACCAACTATTTTGGTATCTGCAGCTTAAAAGACCATTGCTCTCAGCCGCCTATACTCCCAGCTCAGGAACGCATATATATCCTTTCTTTCTTTTGCAGACCCCCCAAAACAATTTACCAACCATAAACCAAACCAGGGACTCCATACCATAGATGGGTCCCTAAAACCATAATTATTACCAACCAGCACACTTCCCTTGAGGACCCCAACCGCCCACACTAATGACCACCAAAAACCCCACACTGCCACCTTACATACTTACAACTTACATACTTACAACAACAAAAAAGGGAGGGTGGGAAAAACTTTCCCAGTAAGCTGTTTATCTCTGAAAAGACTGTTACTTCCTCTTTTTGACCTTTTTAACACCTTCTGCTCCTCCTATGCCTCCTCCTCCTTACTCCCCCTCTCCCCTTTTGGCTTAGTTCTGACCAAAAAACTTAACCCTCTGCTGTCTGCTCCTTTTCTGTGCGGTCATGTCGGCCTTTCCCTATGCTTCTTTCGTCGCACTTTTCAAGCCTAGTATTCCTGATGAAGCAGAGTTTGTCTTCACGAAACACGTTGAACTAAAATGCAGAGAATCATGGAAACTACTTAATTGTATACAATGATTGCTTGTTATTTTATTTATTAAGAACATAAAAACAGTTTAAATAGATTTTAATATCATTTACAATTTATTATTTTTAATGCCTTAAAAGGCATTTGTTTTCTCTTTGTTACTTTAAAATATATTATGAGATGTGGCTTTGCTTAAACAGTGGATGGGCTAGGCTATTTTGTCTTTTTATAACTGGAACTAACTGCTGTGTTTCCACTTGGTTAACAGTCAAATTACGAAAAAACTAAATTTATGCAACCTTGGGAACCAATTGCCTTTGTATGTGCCTTTTTTATTTGGAATATTTTTGTTTTTGATTTTACTTGGTTAACAGTCAAAATATGAGAAAACCTGGCAAATGCTTGTATATAACTGAAAATTACTGTGATAACCGTCACTCACCGGTCACTTTTTCCAAGCACTTTTTTCAGAGTACTTTCTATCAAGCACTTTCCTAAATGCAAATTCTCAAAAGCACATTTCCCAAAAGCATACTCCCCAAAAATATTCCTTCCCAAAAGTACGTTTTGCCAAAAGCACATATTTCCAGAAGCAAGTGAATAAATGAAGTTCAGAAAGGTCTGTGTTCACATTCTGCTTATATACACCCTCTGCTCCACAAATAGTTTGAGTTGTAGCTTGTCCTCATATTTCCACATCAGTCCTTTTTCTAAGCGTTATTAAGGTGTTTCTATTCCTTGTTGGTTGTCCTGCTAATTTTCCCTGCCAGCATTTTCAACCTTGCCATATTTGATTTTATATGAGTCAGAGTTGTGGAAAATATTGTAAACTGTATTGTGTTGATTAGCTTGTTTATATGCCAAGCACACAGGTAAATGTCAAGCACACAATTCATTGGCTTTTCATGATCCTAATGCATTATAGGAAAACGTGTTATCCCCCCCCAAAAAAAGCCCTAAAAAGGTGGTTTTGTGGTCCCTGAGTGTTAATGATTTGGAGACAGGTTAAGTATGAATTACCTTAATCATTAGCATAAAACTTTCGGCAAAATTTAAAATGAGCTTATTCAAAAACTGAAATAATTATCCTTTGCCAACATTGAGTATTTCAGTTTGTGTTTACAAGAAAGTCAGAATTTTTAACCTGCTGTTTATAACCTGATTCAGCCTTTGAGGCCCTGTGCCTTCATTTGGTTCTAGGACCCTGTGCCCCAAAGAGGCTACCCATGACTTACATCCCGATTTTGTTGATTCCTCACCTATTATCCTACTTGACTCTGCAAACTGGCCTTTTGCAATCTAGCCAGATTCTGTTGGCTTTCCACATTCCACCCATCTAAATCTGTTGGCTGTCCGTCTGCTACTGTCTCATTCTGTTATCTATGTAGAGCTGTCACCAGCTGACAGATCTGTGTCCACTAAGCTTTTTAATGCTTCCATGAGCTTGACCCAGGGTATGTAACTTTGTTGAGTAATTCCCAGTCCCTGTTATAATTTTTTCTTTCTGTACCAATGGCTGGTGATCTAGACTGGTGTTAAGAAACTGATGGTAATACCCACATTGCCAATTCTAGTACACTATGGGACCCATGTAGGTTACTGTATGCTCTGAAAGGGTCTTGGTGTCTGCCAGACAGCAAAACAGTCCTAAATACTTCTTATATATGTAGAATGCCCATGTGTTTTGAGGTAACAGCATGAGTGTTTTGTCTCCTGGGGACCTCAGTGCATAGGTATATTTCAGCAATGTATATTCTGACATATCCATGGAACACCTGGCCTGTCACTGCATCATGGCAGCAGGGCAATCAGTCTTTTACCTGGTATGTCACCAAGCCCCATTAGAGGGATACCCTGGCCGCATATTATTGTAGATTAGGAATTTCTAGGTGGCAGAAAATCATTTGCCTTATAAAGTTGCCAAAATGAAGATTGATGCTGCAAACAAGTACAGGGGCTTCACAAAAATGGGCTAGGTTGAGAACCTGATGGTAATTCATACTCCAGAATGAATATCACCAATGTCTTCCATCAGCCAAATAAATTTGGGCTAAGGTCCCATAGCACCACCAAGTACCCTGCACCTGGGATGGATGGCCCCTCTAGGTGCTCCACTGGTGCAGACTTGTAATTCTCCTGATTTCAAAGCAACTAATTAATTAGTGACACATTGAGATAGTAAGTAGATCATAGAAATCTGAAGACAGTCCTAAGGTCCAGCTACCACATTGTTACCTAGCCTTTACAATATATTGCACTGTAAATACATTGTCCTCTTTGGAAGCATTAACCCACTGCTAAAAAGAATATTATTAAAATGAAAATTATACATATTGCATTTAAAACTGCATATTATGTATTATTTTATTTTGTCAAAATAGAGAAACTATGTAATGTCACCTTGCGCCAATACACCAATGACATAATAATAAATACTGAAAAGTTCTCTCTGCTGACAGGGATTTTAGCTGAGAGCTGTCTAGGCATATTGCATAATATAACTGTCATTTGTTGCTGTAAGCTGACAAAAGATTAAGAAGAGATTTTCAGGTCAACCTACTCCCAACCATTCAGAAAACCAATCATTTCAAATGTTGTTTGTCAGATCTCCAAACACTGATTATTAAGCCTTAAATATGGCAAGAGATTAGACAAAATACATTCTATTCTTGCTGCAATGTTCCAGACTTTTTAAGAAGATAAAATATCATGATTCCATCATGTACATGTTTTACAGAATAAAATAGTTTATCCTAACAAATGTGTGCAGCAAAAATGTGTAACATTTGCATACACCCACAGTAGCTAAATGTTTGCCTAATTTAAGCTAATAGGGTCCAGAAATCCTGTTTGTTCTGCGGTCTTACAAAAACTAAGCCCCCTTTGCCATGTATCATCAACAAATGTACACAAGGACGCATGCCCACATAGACTGATTCAAATTTAAGAACTGGCATTTACAGTATACTACTATGAATGAGGTTCAAATTTGACCTTTTGCAGCAAATCCTGCTGATTTTTTATAAACAAAAGGCTTTGGGTGGCTTCAGAACCATGGCCAGCAGGCCTAGAATATCCTGCAATGGGGGCTTTTGGAAGAGTAACTATAAAAGGATAGAGGGAAGGGTTCTCACATTGGAAAGATATCCACTGCCTTCATACCACCCAGAAAAGTAAGGGCATGACCCCAAGAAGACTTTAAAGTAATTACAATTACCCCGAACTTAGCATTGTCACAAAACGGCCATTAGCTGTAAATCTCTTTTAGACATAAGCCTGGGGTTGAATTACTAAAGGAGTTTAGGCTGTTTACTTAGTAATGTAAATTATCAATCTGCAAGTAATATTTCACTTAACTTAGTAAATGAGGTAAAACTCCCACCATATGAAAGCGAAAATCGTGTTTTTTTTTCCTGGCATGTGATTGGATATTCTTTGAAAAGTACATTTTCACCACATTTACTGAGCTAAGTGAATTTTTCCTGACAAGGTGAATATACTTTGTTCATATTATTGGAAAGTTGATAAACCTAGACTTGAATGCCAATTGATTGAATTAGCGGTGTGATGAAATTTTTATAAACAGTCCGAAAGTTTCTAATTATTGAATCGGCAAATTCCAAGATTAATTTTGCTCAAATTAGCCACATCTAAGATGAATTATAACACAAGATCTCAAAAAAGATTTATTTACGCTGCAAAAAGTGTCACACCTTAGTTTCAACAAAATGTCTTCACTTAGGAAAAAGGGTGAATAAAGAGGCATATGTTATTCTTGTATAATTATCTAAATGGTTTGAAAAAGTTCATGTTTGGTTATCACAAAAAACCAAGGACACTGCCTAGAACTACAGGGAAAATATGTTTAGATGTTTCTGTTTGTAGAAAATGTTTTTCATTGTTAGCTGTAAAAATGTTGAATAGCGGTTTGAAGCAACTGGTTCTAATATATTTAGTAGGCAGCTTCTAAAAGGACCAGGTTGCATTTAAAAAACGCACAAAATATAAATATAAATCTACCTATATTTCTATCTATATATAGATATATATAGATATATATATCTATATGTCTTTAGGAGTTGAAGAAATATGTTTTCACTGGATCATTGTACAAGGACTTTTCATACAGGGGTGTGACAAATGTGCCCAGAAAGGAAGGTAGAGAGTAAAGCACTAGTCACCAGTATATACTGTGGCCAACCATACAGCATTCTTTAGGACTGACCTACTAAAATTGTGTCTTTCTGTATATCATTTTGGTGGAGGATCTCTTTTTCCTCATGTGAGAGCTGCACCCCATGACTGGTGATCTGATGACTGGTGAAATTCATTAGAAGCAGCAGGTGATGAGCAGAAAGCAGAGAAATGCAGAATAAATGAAGCAGAAGCAGAAACTTCCTTACGCTGCAGCTCTGTGTGGCAAGGAAAACAGAAAACATCAAAGTAGTTATATTACCAAATTCCACTCAGCGCACAGGAGGCATTGGTAACAAAAGTCATATCTGCATGATTACCATTTCTGGAGGTTACCTATAACAGCAAATTTTTACTTTTTTTTAAACGCAAGTCTGCTAGCAGGTTAAAAGAATGTGATCTGTTTCATGTT
Source organism: Pyxicephalus adspersus (assembly GCF_032062135.1). Lineage (NCBI taxonomy): Eukaryota > Metazoa > Chordata > Amphibia > Anura > Pyxicephalidae > Pyxicephalus > Pyxicephalus adspersus. The sequence goes on from NC_092863.1 coordinate 29,733,177, forward strand.
AGGGTCTAACTATCCCCCTAACTGTGAAAGTTACCCCAATTTATAAACTCTTCAATGCATATTATGAAGTCAGCATAGACTTAAATTTAAAACAGGCATGGGAAATATAATGTAATTTAAACAACCCTAACTTACTATGAACACATATAATCTGTAATAAGATCAGTGGATTTATTATCATGCAGCACAATCATTCTTTACACATCAGACATCCTGGCAGCCTGTTAGTTTGGAACATGATCAAATGCAGACCTGCAGAAATGAGAACAAAATGCTTCCGGTAGACCATTTTATTTAATTCTTACTACCATATAGGTAGTAGATGTGGGGGGTATGACTTCAATTAAATGCACAAAAATAACTGATAAGTTAAATATATCTCTGAAATGGTGCATGACATATTTCAGCAATAATCATACAGATGTGAATCTCAATAAGGAAAGGCTGTGGTCTGCTAATAGGTATTGAATGAATTTTCGCTAAGTGCAGCTTCTCATACAAAGTGATGTGATTTGTTTTCCAGACTGGTGTTCTTGGAGTGCAATAGGTTACTCAGCATGCGGTGCGCTTGGTGCCACACGTACGCTGCTTGACATCTTAAGGCAGCATGCATTCTGCTCTCACAGGGAATGCAAGAGAGCAATTTCAGGCTTAATTTAACCTTTGTCTAGATTGCTGTCGTTAAACTATTTGCTTGGAAATGTGAAATTCTGAAACTTTTCATCTGGTTTCTTTGGAAACAAAATAAGTGGCACATAAAGGCATGCAGGGAACACAGTTGTATAACTCAACTAAAAACATTTTGGACAATGTTTTATTAAATATGTTTTCCAATATAATTATTTTAATTAATATTTCAGAAGTTGCAAAAGTATAATTATTGTGGCAATCACATAGTACCCTGTAGGAAAATCATACAGATGTGAATCTCAATAAGGAAAGGCTGTGGTCTGCTAATAGGTATTGAATGAATTTTCGCTAAGTGCAGCTTCTCATACAAAGTGATGTGATTTGTTTTCCAGACTGGTGTTCTTGGAGTGCAATAGGTTACTCAGCATGCGGTGCGCTTGGTGCCACACGTACGCTGCTTGACATCTTAAGGCAGCATGCATTCTGCTCTCACAGGGAATGCAAGAGAGCAATTTCAGGCTTAATTTAACCTTTGTCTAGATTGCTGTCGTTAAACTATTTGCTTGGAAATGTGAAATTCTGAAACTTTTCATCTGGTTTCTTTGGAAACAAAATAAGTGGCACATAAAGGCATGCAGGGAACACAGTTGTATAACTCAACTAAAAACATTTTGGACAATGTTTTATTAAATATGTTTTCCAATATAATTATTTTAATTAATATTTCAGAAGTTGCAAAAGTATAATTATTGTGGCAATCACATAGTACCCTGTAGGAATATTTGTTCTTTATACACTAGCAGAAAACAAAGAAAATATGATGCATAAACAACAAAATATGTATGTTTATGCCCAAACTTTTAATGAGCACTTTCTTTTGGACTTTACATGATCATTCCACTATCCCCCAGGCTATGCCTATTGCATACTCCAGTTTTTTAACATATGCATTTGTCTCCACCAATGGGAATTAGTAATGCGTTCCACGTAATATGAATACAAACCTATCTTCAGAAATCCAGTTGGTAATCCCAATGGCCTACATAATGGGCAGCACTCAAGATTAAACATTCTTTCTGCACTAAATATATAATAGTAGATTTATGGGCTTTTTTGCCTTAACTGTGTTCATGAGTACAGGAGGCACATTAAAAAGTGAGCGTCTGCAGGAGAAAGGCATAAATGTGACTTTATACACTTTGAAACATTTTGTAATATATAAGTAATATGTTGATTTATTCTTTGATTCTAACAGCCATTGTAGTTACAAATAATTAGAAAAAGCAAGCATGTGACTGTTTTTTGGTCTAGCAATACCAGTACCCCAAAGACATTGCTTGTTTCTTTTCCTGGCCTAAAGGATGTCTGTATGTAACAACTCTGTTCAATTTCAAACTGAAATAAAATGAGATTCTCTAATTGATCAATATATTGTACCTCTAGGATGCCAGGGCTATGCTGTACGTAGAACCCAAGCTCAGTCCAATTGTCTTTTGGTACAATACCTCTACCGACTATTTGAAATCCAACTGTCATATATCAGGTCCTCAGTTACCATTGTAGTGGAATGGTGGAAAATCTGGTAATCAATAACTGGAATTCTGCTATTCCATTTTCATTGTACTCACAAAATTAACATTTTTAATAAATGGCAGGAATTGGCATAGAGGTAAATTATATGCATTTCCACTATTTTATTTGTTCTTTCTTTTATGTCTTTCTCTGCTCGCTTGCTACTCTGCAATCCAATATGTGTTTATGTTTGTTTGCCTCTTGGTATGCTTGTATAAAGCTAAAACTCAACTATATTGTACCAAAAAGCCTAAAAAGGCTTTTTGGTACAATATAGTTGAGTTTTAGCTGTCAGATGAACTGTTCTTCTCTATGCTGGTGTAATTTTTTTCCAATTCCCCTAAGCACAATGATAGTTCTTTTCTGTTACTTTGCCATAAAATACTTTC
>NC_092863.1:29736899-29754004 GCF_032062135.1 Pyxicephalus adspersus
ATTTTATGTAATGGTATTTATAAAAGTAAAGTGAAATTTCTTTGTTTTTATATCACTAACCAATCTTCTTTAGACCACAGTGTACAGTGATTTGGCATGTATCATTACTGTTTGTATGCAGTTGTATGTTGTTCTGTCGTTTATGTTGAACACTCGTACGTCACTGATTGTTTGAAATGACTTTTGTCTAACATGTGTAAATAGCTTTAGCCTCTATTCTATCCATTATATGTTCTTTTTGACTACTTGATTTTTTTTACTTTCAACTCACAAAGTAAGGTTTTGTGTGTACTTAAAAATCCTAAAATCACATACTGTGTTATTTTTTAAGCCCCTGTATGATAGAAATATATACTACAGTATGTCAATAAACTTCTGATTAGCCTGTACGTGGCAAAGGCTTTCAGTATAAAGCGGGCACAAATTGATTCAACCTTGCACAGCAGTCTGTGAGAAGTGTACTGTGGAGCTCAATAGAAGGCACTTTGTTTTAAGCAAACTACATTTTCTGTGTGTTCAGAAACAATTTAGAGGGATTATTCATGTTAATTTGTTCACTGCAAGTCATAGGTTTGTTTCTTGATACTAATTACATGTCAAAATCATTTCCTTTACAAAAGGCCTTTTTAAAAATGGCTACCATTTTGAGTGCACTTTTCTTCTTTGTACTCTGTGTTTTAGTATATTTTATGTTAGTTTTTTCGTGTGCCCTTGATGCTGTTATGCATATCCTTATGAAGTAGTAGATAAACCCAATGAATGGTGCACAATGGCCCCTGCAGTTGGAGGCATTGTGAAGTAATATCAAGTCAAAGTTCACATCAGAAGCTTTCTCAAATGGGTCAGCTTCCTTGCTCCTCTAGCAGAGCACCAATGATGTGTGTACATTATAGACTAGAATGCTGGTGGGGGGAGTGGGGTAAGCTGACCTTGCTTAAAAACATCCAGTGTGAATTTTGAGGATGAATTGCTCCACAGTGCACATACATTTATCATTTGTTTGGAATATGTAATTATGTGAATGTCTACACTTATACTTCAATATATGTTCAATATATATATATATATATATATATATATTCAAAATCCAAGCAAAAATGCTAAAAAGTGGGCAGCATAAACATTTTTGTCTTGTTAAAATGGAACCTCAGTTAACAATGTGGTAGAAAATCTGGCATTTACTAAGTAAATGACAGTCAGCAGGGTTTGGTGTTGTGTTAGCTGGTCAATTTGGAGAAACCTGAAGAGGAGTCAAAGCCCTGTATATTGTCTGGGTCAAGAATCCCAAAGGCTTAGACATAGAGGTCCATTTGAAAACTGACAAATTATTTTTTTTAACATATCTGCACTGCATTATTTTTACACATTTTTAGTCCAGGATAGGTTCACTTTAAAAACCAATACACTGGCAGTATATTTGATGGTTCTGATGGATCTGGTTTTATGATGAGAGATTTGCTATAGATGTTTATAAAAGCTTTTGGAAAAAGCACTCTTGCTATCCAAGCATTCTCAGTGAACCCAGTGAATGTAAACATTTGAAAGGAATAATAAAAATAAAGTACAAAATAAATGTCTCCTCAATCTGGACTTTTATAAGTGTGCCCATTATTTATAGGTAGCCATCAATATTACAAAATACAATTGCCTCTGATCACCAGACATGAGATAAAAAAATTCAAGCTGTGAAGCCATTGCCTTAAATATAAATATGAAACAAACTGAGAATAATAATGTGTGTCATTTTGCTTTTACTAATCCAGCAGGTAAAGAGGATAACTTTTTTTTGTTACTAACAAGCATCTATTTTCTTTCTCTTGACATACAACACACAATGATTTTGCATTACTTTATTAACAGAAAAGTGCAGGTTGCTGGAATTAGGGGCACATTTTAGTTCTTCTAGAGCACCACATACTGAGAAACTCTTTTCATTTTTGTGCTGCCACGTGTCTTGTAGGTAGTAGCATTACATTTTGAAATAAAAGAAATAAAGTACTAATTTTGAGATTAATATGCAAGCTGCAATATCTAAAGCTAGTAAAGTATTTTCTTGTATTTAAAGAGGAATAGACTGCAGAGATAGACACATTATCCTGCCACTGTACAAAGCATTGGTCAGACCACATCTGGAATATGCAGTCCAGTTTTGGGCACCAGTTCACAAAAAGGACATTGTTGAATTGGTCAACAATAAATGTGTACTGTAGTCTTCTTCATGGAAAAATAAGACATCCCCTGAAAATAAGACCCAGGGCATATTTTGGCATTTCAAAAAATATAAGAGAGTGCCTTATAATCGGGGAAACAGGGTATGTAACAAGAAGCAATAGTTGCAATAATAACCACTCTACATAGAACTCGCATGGAGCAACTACCAGGTCCCATGATTCTTCACACTCTAGTAGAGCCAACTTTGCTGGACCTAGATTTTGCTTTCCCTACTGACTCCAATACATTTTGTCAAAATAGCAAAATCTTTCTCAATTTTTTGTTTTGGTGAAATAACGCCTTGCAATTTTGCCTATTGATATGCATGTCTATGTTTCTTTGATTCTAGTAATATAAAATTATCCAAATATTTAAATGATAGCACTATAGAATCTCCAGGTTCCTCCAATGCTTGCTTGGTTCCTTAACTGATAATAGATTGACCTCCCATTTGATGGTACCTTCCAAATTCCAGGGCCAATGCCACTTGGTAGGGCCAGGTGGTATTCTGTCCACCATTGGAAGGAGAGGCATTGTACCCACTGAGACCTAAAAATATTTCACAAGTTCTTTTGAGGTAAAAACAATTGAGAAAGGCAATATATAGTTAATTACTCAAACATCCCTAGAATTATTATTGCTATGTATAATGCACAACACAATCTACTCTTTTTACTGAGTTGATTATTACATAATTCAAGAGCTATTGTAATATAAGTAAGTATGCCAGAGAGAATTGAGGTGTCCTAAATTCCAAGAAATGTGGACACATAAAGATCTATTTTTAAAGCAGTGAATCTGACATTCCCTGATACATTCCCTGGTGGAAATTTTGTTTTTTGAAAGTTTGCCAGTGATTGATTCTCCACCAGAAAATTTTTCATTGATTATCAGATTAATTGCTTTATTATTAGACCTAATGGAAATGTCTTTCTATCAGTGTAACAAGTTGTGTTGTTTGCCAATATGGTAAATCCATCAAAGTTATGAATCAAAAGGACAGCGTGGAAGCTGCTAGAAAGAAGGTAGATAAGTATCGATATTCCATATGAGAATGCCATAAAAGTTGATGTACCCTGGGTGCTGGTGGAGACACGCACATATATTGACTGACAATGGCTTTTAATAGTCCCCACCTCTGATATCTTGGAAGAGTTAAATGAACACTGTTGAGGTGACCAGCAGAAAATCATTACTAAAAATATAAAGACGTTAATTCAACCCCAAATCATACGGTAATCAGTTTTGGTGATTTGTTTTTTTTGGTCCAAGCAAATGCCTGTTTCTGATGTAGAATACGTAAACGTAAAACGTCATTATATTTTTATTAACTTCCAAAAAGATCAACATAGTCATAAACCTTGCTGTCAGTAGTGATTGTGAAACTCATTACTCTCCAAGGTTCCACATGGACTGCTGTGGATAGCAGTGGGAATGAAGCTGACATCTTGTTTGACTAATGTTTAAACCATGCAATCTACACTGATCATAGCAAATACAGCCTTTATCAAGCAGCACAACCTCAGAATTCTTGTTTACATAATTCTGTCAAGGCAATGAATTCACATATTTATCATTGTAGTTCACTATAATTCTTTCCAGAGAATGAATTCACATATATATATAAATATATATATATATATATATACTTTCTCATTATCCCTTTTTACTGCTGTAAAGAGGAACAGGTCACATCTATACAAGTCAATGAAAATGAAGGCATGGTTTTTACCTGACCTTACAGCAAAACCAACTTTTCCCAGGAAAGCACAGAACAAGAATGCTGTGTTTACTAAGGTGTTTACTATTAACCCACCTTTGTTCCCTCTCCACCCTGTTGTGCAACTGAAACCCCAAAACATGCCTGTATATTAAACATGCCTGAGTAACTCTGCAAACAGGCATTCAGGAACTTCATATTATCAAAGAAATTTTAAATATGTGTATTTTTTTATGTGTAAGGCTTCCTTTCCCCAAAGAATAGAGTGATTTACAGTGGTTTCAAGTGTTCAGTACCCAGGACAACCAGATCCTGTGCCAAAATAGAAGAGGTGTCTTTAACATCTTTATTTGGTGAACATTTACACAATGATCATTATTACAGCGATTAAGTTAACACTTTTTTACAAAATCATTAGTCATTTATAAAATATTATTAAGAAACAGAAATGCATTCTTAAAAAACTGTACCCTTGTTGGAATTTTAAAACCTCTTTTTTAAGCAAAGACCAAATAAGTCTATTGAGAAATGGGTCCGCCAGCAATAAAACTCATAAATTATTCAATATGTTTCTTCATCTATGCTGAAAAGGCTTATAAATAGCTGAATAAGAAAGATTTGCAAACATGTTAACAGCTAGTGAGGACTGTCATTGCCATCTATTTTCTGACACAAGCATGCTGCACGATAAGCTAAAGTCTAGAATTATAGGTGACATTATGCCAATCCTGGTATGTTGCTACTACGTTATACTGTCTTATTGTTCATGTCACTGACAGAGTTAATAGTCTGCACTTCTAGAAAATAAAAAAGGCAGCATATTTCATTATCACATACATGGTGTTGATTACTTTTTCAGCTCTGTTTAATTAACATGGTATCACTTACATCAACTGTGAGAATTAACCAAATTAATGCTATGCTTAGTGTCTCAAAATAGTAGTGTCTATATTATTGGTATTTGATGCTTTTTTAGAGCAAGAAATTACCTTTTCAGGCAACAATAGGCACAATATTGCTAATAATAGTTAATATGTTGAAGTTTATTCATTGTGGACTGTATACTGCAAAGATATATGTGACTGTAAAGTCATAAAAAATACAGACTATTATACTTTCCAACCTGCATGATATTGTTAAGTATCAATTTACTAAATTAATTATGATATAGCTATAATATTTGAAGTGAACCTAGACTTCTGATAAAAATGCCAATAGGTAACAACCTATTGGGGCTGCACCCCCTGTCTAGTGACACCAGATTACCTGGGGCACGGAGTCTTCCGGTTTTTACAAGAGATGATGGGCCAGTGACCCCTGTGGGGAAACACTAGATCGCGGCCCTCAGGCTTCCCCCACCAGAGGTGAGCTGGACAGAGGGTTCCAGTAAAGGGACAGCGAAGATCAGGTACTCAGATGATAGCAGGAGCTACAGTCCTGCTTGCATTTCCTAAAATACCCTTCAGCTGAGCACAGCCTCAGAGAAAGTGCAGGGAATGCTAAAAAGGGCACATCTTTGCACAGCTAAAGGGAAGCTGAGGATGCTGCAGACTGCTGGACAGATGATCTGAGTAGTAACCAATATCGAATATAGCCCTGTTTTTTCCTTTTTTTAAAAAAAAAAAATATAAACTAGCCCTCTTAAACATCCTTTGTTTAAAATTTTTATTGTCCTGCAAACATTTTGTTCACCATGTAAATCGCCATTATAAATGGGTGAATTATGAAATACAACTATTTTTTCTTCAGAGATTTATGACCTCACAAGTTTCTTTTGAAGTGGAACATTGCCACTTAAAGGTAAAGGAGGTTCTTGCCATAGAGTACAAATATACACAGTAAATATGGATATTATGGCAGAACTACCCACTACTATGCTCTTGGACCAGCATTTCCATGTTTGCTGACACTTTTCCATCAATGTCACCACCAACATCTTTTTTTCCTTTATCCAGATTCTTTATCCATCCTTCTTGGCCACCGGGTGACTACTGATGATGTTACTCACTCACTGGCATTATACTAGCCCAGCGCCTGTCTCTGTTCTCAGCTCTTTATAGATGCTGCTAATGAGCCAGGACCATGCACTGCACTAGGAATGCACCATGAATGGACAAGGAAAACAAAATTACCATTAGCCAGATGGAAGAGATTTTTTTCGGAGAGAAATAAATGCAAAGTCTACATCTTTACTCTTTCTGTTGGTCCCTTTAAATCTTGATATCTTCAGACCATCATCAAGTGTCTCCCATGCTCCAGCTAACCAGAATTGTAAGATAATATCCCAACAAGCATTTAATATCATAGATTCCAATTACTCCTAATTTGGTGGGTCCATCTAACTTTAGGAATTAAATCTTTATTTCCCTCTTTTTTTAACTTTGAAATGTATTTTAGCACTCTTTCCTTTTATCCAACCTGTAAACCAACCTTTTTTATATATGTATATATATATATATATATATATATATATATATATTGTTGTAAAGCAAGTTACTTAACACAATGTCCAAAGACGGCATCAAATACGCCCTGCATGTGTTGTCTTTTACGGACAGGGAACCGGGAAGACTGGGGGGGGGGGGGGGTATTGCGCCCCTTAACCCAGCCCAGCCTCCCCTTGCTTATCAATTTGTCATGCTTCAACGACCAGTCAAAAGATTGTAGATTGTTAGTGTTAAAGCTGTGCTTTGTGTTCCTGTATCTATCACTCTGGCCTCACAGCACTGGGGTGCAAGGTTCAAATCTCAGCTAGGGCACTACATGCATAAATATTGTATTGTTCTTCCTATGTACTGTTCTCCCCATGTACTGTGGGTTTCCTTCCAAAAAAACATACTGATAGGTAATTGGTGTTTCCTCAAAAAATAACCTTAGACTGTGTAATGGACATTCGATTGTCATCTACTCTGAGGGGACGTTAGTGATATGACTCTGTACAGCACTGAATCATATGTTGGCACTATATAAATATCAGACAGTATTATTAAAGATAGTACTGTGTGTCAGGAATGCCAGCATCTGAAAACTGGTTACCCAGAATTATAAATTTTTTGGCTAATAAAAACCTGTGTGGTTACCATTCTGCAATGCAGCATTAAAAGTGGAAACTTTTGATTTAACTTAACCTAGAAAAGGATTGCAACTCACAGCCACATTTTTGTCATACAAAGATACCTCGGCTAACAAAGATAATTTGTTCGGGAATCACATTTATTAGCCGAAATCTTGTTAGTCGAAACGTGATTTCTTATAGGTTTTTAAAGAAAATTCATTTAATCCGTTCTGGATGCTGACCACAATTTAAAGATAAGTTTTATAAAAATAGTAAAATAGTGTCAGTTACTGTATAAAATATTCACTGCAAGTTAATCACAAACAAGGCGAAAATGCAAAGCAAAAAAAAAATAAAAACTTTATGGAGTCCAGACATTCATTAACAAGCAAGCAAGCTGTGTTTTGATATGCAAAAATAAACAACTGCAGAGTTTGTCTTGGTCATTAAAGAGTTACAAGAGGTTACAGAAAAGCTTAGTCCTTAAAATCACCTTCAACCTTGTGTTTAGCAAAACATTTCTTCTCAATCTTCTCAGTCATGCAAACCGACCCCTCCCACCCCATCAAGCCTCTGTCCTCCACACAAGCAGCAGGGAAGCCTGTTAATATGTATAGAATAAATGCTATAAATCACACCTACCTCACAAATTCACAGCACACGGAGCATGTACATTACTGACACTGGTATGAGAAGAGTTTCTCTCTGTGGCTGTCACGGATAACAGGGGAGGGGAGGGAAACAGAAAGGGTTATACTCTGGACTAGGCCTCCAGTGGCTAGGGAAAAGGGAATGGTCACCCCTTGCAGACACCCTAACCTAGCCCTAACTCCTAACAGTATGAGTATCCCCTGATGGTGGGAATACTCATACACAGGAACCTAGTCCCTACTAGCCCTGTATAGCCCTAGCAGTAGTGTCTGGCTTGAGACTGCTGGCTCCTTCCCCTATGAAGAAGCCAGTGTCTCCCTGAGGCCTAGTAAACAACTAAATAACCACAAGACCCCAAAACACCAAAAGACCAGAAATAAAGCAACTTATCTTATTAGCAGATATAAACAGGAACTCAGGATGGCACAACACTCCAGCTCTTCACAACCCAGCAGTGAATATCAACCACACAGCATGAAGTGTGAGGCCAGACTAAATGGTGGAGCAGTAATGACCACCAGCTGCACCTGATACAAGGGGAGTGGTCATTACAAACAACAACACTCACACGTATCTCTCACACGTATACTGATACAGTATACAGGATGTTCTGTACATTCACCATGCAGTATGTTATCTGTTGTCTTACTTCCTGCTAATTTTCTTTTTACATTTGTTAGCTGAGTCCATAATTTGTTAGCCGAAACATTTGTTAGCAGGGTCGCTCTGACATTCATCAAAACATTCCTTGGTAGAGAATCAATCACTGCAATTGAAAACGCATGGACCTGGAACATTTATTACCAGAGAATGCTTTGGAGAATGTCGGATTCCCTGCTTTAAAATAAGATCTATTAGTGCCCCAATGACATACAACAACAGCAGTCCTGAATGGTTTTTATTGTTCTTCACGTTTTAATGTTGTGACATTTTAAATGTGTTGTGCTGATTTCATGTACAGTAAATGATGGCAAAATCCCCCTAATGGGGCCCCAGAAAGCAATAAAAACCTGTCTGGATTTTGTACATTTTTCTACTTTATTCAATACAAAAAAATAGTTTTGGCTTTTTTGGGGATTGAAATATTGAAATGTAATTGTATAAATAAGGTAATCTCCAGCTGTGTATAATGCTGCAAATGTTTGGCCAGACAGGTACAACTAAAAGATTTTGTATGTAACCAACATTAATGGAAAGTGTGAGTCAGCTATGTCTCATGCTTGTTGGGTACTAATGCTGCAAAGCACGGTGGAACATTGTTCCCAGAAAGCTGATAAGCAAAGCAATTCCTTCTTAACCCATATAATCAATTAGGATCTCACACTGTGCTATAGGCCCATTATGTTTTTAAACCTTCAGGTATTTATATGACTGCTATTTCATTTTTTTTGTAAATGACACATCTAACAGCATGCTACTTAGGTAAATAAGCTTTTAGTAAGAACTTTATCTTAATAATTTTTAGAAACATACGTAATCATTGAAAAATGAACACATTCTGTAATAATATTTTGACCTTAACAGAAACTCATGGAACAACTTTTTATATATAATATAGCACTTCTTGCAGTTGTATATACAGAATCCCTTTGCATATAAAGTCATTAAAAACTGTACTCAATTGTGTATACTCGTTTTGAATAAAGACTAAAAAGTACAATGAATTATATTCACAACTATCTCACTTTCATTAAAAAAATGTGTGACCTATGGATGGAAGTTGTGTGAATGAAAACATTTAAAAATAGACCCCTGTAAAGCCTGTTTTGGTAAAGAGCCATTTAAACTTAAATTTAATTGGGAAGAAAGTCTGTGACATATACATACTCAAGTATTTTTTTTAACCTAACCTACTATGTAACTATGTAACTAAGTGTTCAAACGTTTTCTTATATTGTATATTAATGGATGCACTTAAATTATTACTTTTTTGGAATATTTAAAAACAGATTTGGAATTTGAAGAACTTCAAAAGTTGTATGAAGTTGGATTTTGTGCTGAATATTTTTTCATGCACTTTGTGAATTATTTTACTTTCCAAAGGTGTGGAGGGTCAAACTTGAGATACCCCTCTTATAGATTTGCTAAGTATAACTATTCGACAGTAAACCAGACAGTATTTTAGAACATTGCATTAGGACCTAGTTTACATTTTATTAGGGCCCTTTCACACTCATGGTGAAAAAACGCACAACTAGACACTCGGCCACACAGTTGATGCAAATCTTTTAACAGCAACCATGCAGCCAAAAGCAAATAGTCACTTTCTGGACCCGCACCCATGTGCCCAAAATTGTTGTCAACCACTCCTATTCAAGTGACATTCAAGTAAATGTCTTCAGAGGATACAGGAGCTATGGTGGCATGGGCAGCAAGTATTTTTCTTTCACCGGGACAGCTTTGTGGCCAGTACATTTGTTTGTAGCAGGAAGATTTCCCCCTTCTGGGTATAAAAAGCATGTGAGCTCCTTTTCCCGGGACAGTGCTAATGTCAAGCACTGAACCATTAGGCCCAAGTCCCATGGTCACATTATCGTAAAAAGTTATTTCACTGTTTTCTATGTTTTTGGCACCATTTCTTTCAGTGCTGGCTGCACAAATGGAAAATAGTAAGGTGAGTATCAAGGGTTCAGGAGGTGCCCTTGGTAAAATGTCCCTTCTCTCCTCCAGGCTGTGTTTATTTTCCAAGTCTCTTCTAATATGGTTTATCATTCAGACCTAGCAGCTTTTTGTTGTTCTTCTCTAATTTTCTGGATTAAATAGCTTCTATCAAGTTCAATGATTAACCAGTTGAAAAAGACATTTGAGGTGGAAATTAAATACTGATTAATTATCAGTATTTATATGATATTAAAGTTTGTTAATGGAACATTTTATGACAATTATTGTAGAATAAAAAAAATGAATGTTGTTAAAATAACACATAGTAGTTTGGTCTGACCCAACTGCTAGAGTGCTATGTTGTGCATATGAGTGGGAAGCTATTAAATGCAGATGAATAGCACTTCAAATTTCACAACGTGTTACTAATGACAATTTATAAAAAATATATGTGTATTAAGCCAAGCCAAATCCTTTGGGCTTTCTGTGCCTCAGTTATCGACCAGATCATCTTGGTTTTTTAATTACAACAATCTTTACAACATCATTAATGTTTCCCTGAAATTACACTGCTCTACATCATGGGGAGATTATAATGAGAAATTAAAGCTGATACTGGAAGATCAGCAAGTCTTTTTTATGGCCTGGGAACAACTACATCATTTAACCTTGTTGTTTTCAATCAACTTAGTGTCTACTGCACGGGAAAAGATTATTTTGTAACTCACAGCCATGATGTATGTTTAGACTATGATGGGGCTAGCAGTTGTTAACCACTATTGGCAGCTTATTGGTGCTTGGGGTGGTTATAAGTGGTGATTGCAGGGTTTTACAGGTGTTTTCAAATGTTTGCATATTTGTTTGTGAAGTTTTTATGTTTTATTTTTTTCTCAAGTTTGTATTATGGATTTATGCAATCTTTGGAACTGGTTGGAGCGGCATGTAGCATCTGAAAAAAATACAGCAACTGAAAGACAAAGTCTTCTAAAAAAACAGGCATACAAGATAATTTCATTGATAACTAGATTTTGGGGGTGGTTGAAAAATGCTACTAGTATAAACTTAGCCATTATGCACCATCTAATCACATGGTATGCAAGTTAGAACAGTATTAATAACTCTATTGTAATATTTTGCCATTCCACATCAAAAATGTTTTCAAATGTTTACATGAAGCATTCAGTAATCATTTGAGGTTATATTCAGTTAGTGCGAAGAGCAGAGCCTCCTCTCACTAATCAACCCAGCTACTCATAGCACATTTGAATTTCCATCTTCCTTGTGTATGATCAGCCATGATTATCTGCGTACAGTACATCTTGACCAGCTAAATACATAGTAAAATAAAAAACAGCTAATTAAATTAATGGTTCCATATCCCCAAATTCATGTCTACAACCAACCGTGTCCAAATACTGGTAGGTAATTGTATACCAGTGTTTTTCAACCTTTTGATATGGGGGAACGCTTGACATAAGGTCTTTGGGGAAACCCCTTCTAGGTCTTTGGGGAAACCCCTTCTAGGTCTTTGGGGAAACCTCTTCTGTAACTGATTTTCAATTCCAATGAGTAATACAACACAGTAGATAACACAGCTCAAAAAAAAAAATTTTTTTTTCACTTGCCAAGGATTTTTCAATATATTTAGTGTATTTCAGGTCTGCTGAATCCAGAAATGACATCAGTTTCATTGAATTTTCTGTAGTTCTTGTGATACAGGAATCGGAATAGATGGTTTTACCAAAAAACAATGTTAACAAATCATATTATTATTAACCACCTGAGCGTTACACTGATGTCTAGATTTCTGTACCAAAAGCGTTACAGGTTTTCATGAAATTTTTTTTTTTAAATTGTAGACCTGTAACTTACAGAAATATGTCAGAATAGGGGTCTAGTAGATATAATGAATATAAAAAATGTTTGAAACACACAATCATGTAAAAAAAAAAAATTAGGTTTAATAAAATTAAAGGAAAAACACAAAATTCAGCTTAAACAAGAATACATAAATAAATGAAAAATACTGAAAATGCGATAATTCGGTATACTGTATAGTAATATATTTTTCTAAAACACCTCCCTAGTGTCCAACGTCACATACCTATAGACAAAACCACATAAATATATTTTCTATTATTTTGTATTGGATTGGATACAGGACTTTGTATTCAATCCAATACAAAATGAGAACAAAATTCAAACTCTCATTATGTATTGGATTGAATACAAATTCCTGTATCCAATCCAATACAAAATACATACTTTGTATTTATTTTTAATTGAAACTCATTCATTCATTTTGTATTGGATTGAATACAAACTCCTGTATCCAATCCAATACAAAATGAATGAATGAGTTTCAATTTTAATTTCCCGCACACGCGCCGACGTCATCGCGCACGCACGCACAAGAAGCCGGCCGGCTTTTTTTTTCCTCCGACGGCCGGCTTCTTGTTTCAGAGAGCACCAGGCGCTGGAAGGAGAACGACGCGTGACGATCAGCGGGACCAGGTAAGAAGCCGGCCGGCATCTTACCGGTCCCGCTGGTATAGGAGACGGCACCCGACGCTGGAGAGGGAGATCGACGCTGGAGGACGACGCTGGAACACGGACCCGACGCTGGATGAGGACAGCGGGACCAGGTAAGTGAGATTTTAATATAGTGAGAAAAGTACGGGGTTAACGATAATTGCAACTTTTTTTTGCACGGAAAAGTAAGGGCTTAACGGTTGGGAGGTTAATCTTCATTTACACCGATGTTTTACATTTTATATATTATGTAGTATTATAATATTATGAAATTAATGTAGCATTATTTTCATGAAACTTTCCATTGCCTTCTTTTTTTCATACATTTTCTTTTTTACAGAAATATGAGTTCTTCAAGAAGAAGTTGTTGATATGACCCCATTGTATTTTGCTACATTTGTGGTGAATATTCTCAGCAAAAACAGAGAAGAAACATTACAGAATTTGTGAATCCAGCATTATTTTGGTAATAAACTGGGGGACCAAGATAAGTATTTGGCCGCCCATATGGTATGCAAAACTTGTGTAGCGTGTCTACGTCAGCGGAAAAATAGAAAACTAAAAAGTTTGTAATTTAGTGTACCTATGGTATGGTGAGAGCCCAAAAATCATCGTAATGATTGTTATTTTTGTGCTGTGAATGTAAAAGGTTTTATTCGTTACAAGAAAAACAAGTTGGAATACCCTGATTTGGAATCAGCAGGACAACCCGTGCCGCATGCTGCTGATGTTCCCATATCAGTGTTCAGTACACTTCCTGATATTCCTGTATCCAACATGGAAGATATACAGGGTTTGGAGTGTATTTCCAGGAGTTAGCAGTGGAAGTGAATATGAAGAAAGTGTTTCATCAAACCAGCAGTTCTCCCAAAAAGAGCTCAATGATTTAATATGTGACCTAAGTCTGTCAAAACAAGCATCTGAACTTTTAGCATCCAGTCTGAAAGAAAAGAACTGTCTGAGATAGGAAGTTAAAATAATGGTTTATAGGACAAGAGAGGTGATACTCCTACCATATTTCAGTAAAGATGGAGCCTTTGTGTACTGTTGTAACATCCCTGGAGTACTAGCCAATATTAGAGTACCAGAATACGGAGCAGAAAACTGGCAGCTTTTCATAGACAGTTCCACTCGAAGTCTGAAATCTGATTTACTGCACAAAGGTAACTGCTAAACTGCTATGCATCAATTCCGATTGGTCACTCAACAAAACGTAAAGAAGAATATCAAATTATCAAAATGGTCTTACAAAAGCTTTCCTATCATGAACACCAATTGTTAGGAGGTGCTCTCTGGGCTTATGATTCCAGGCGATGCCCCACCGCAGGAGCAGCCTATTCCCTCTGGCAGCTGCGCTCATGTTAGCTCTGGGGTTTCAGGATCAGTGCCCTGAGGGTTGCAGCATCCCGGTAGCTGGGGTTTTCCCCCAGCATCCTTTGCAATTGGCCGCACAGCTGAGGGGAATTGGAGCTGTGTGCAGTTGATTAGCTGAGTGGTTCATAATCAATCCCATGCTGTCATTGGTTGCTGGGGCTTTATAGCCTCTCTGCTCCCAGTCTTCTGTGCCTGTTATAGTGTCTGCTGGGCTTACCTGTGTTGGAGTGATTTTTCAGTATTCTGTTACTGACCTGTGTCTGTTCCTGACTATCCATTGAACTTTGCCTGGACCCACCTATGCTTGTGACCCGGACTCTGTTTTTGCCTTTCCCTTTGTACTTCGCTTGGTGGACTGATCTCCTGTGTTTATGACCTTGGCTTGTTTTTGGATTTCCTGACAATTTGTACTCTGTACTGTGGGCTCCGGGTCAACTGCTGGCCTATCTCCAGACACCCTCCATTAATCACCAAGTCCTGGGGCTACCAGTCTCCCAAGGTTGAGCTGGGGCTGCTATAGGCAAAGACTCCGGCCATAGAATGGGGGACTTGTTGACCAGTGTAATATTTTGAAACACATATTTTTAAAAATTGATGTAAATAGCATCTATACAATGAGATAGAGTGAGATGTACAGCATCCGTGTTAATACACCTATGTAAAGGTTGACCTTTTGAAATGCCTAAGCTTGCCTTAGTCCTATGTTACTTCTCTTCCAACCCAATTATACCATATTGTCAATTGACCATCCAACGCATAGGAGGATTGCAACCTCTTTTTTGAGTCACCAAATCTGTTTGATCAAAAGGCAGAAAATCTTAAAAAAAAGTAAAAAGGCAGCCCTTCAGACATTGATTCTAGGTAACAAAATAGCCAGGTGTTCAGTATCACCAGTTAGGGGGAAAGATAGTGCTCAATAAAAACTCACCAATTGGCTAGTTAGATATTCAGATACATCATTATTAAAACTAATATATATATCATATATTCATCAAGGTTAAAACTTCCTAAAGACCAGCAAGTTAGGAATTTACAATTAAAGCATTCCTACTTTACATAAAAAGGTAGACAACCCATTTATTTAACCCCCCTAGCGGTAATCCCGAGTGTGACTCTGGCTGGATTTTACCTGCAAAAAGCAGTAATCTCGTGTCACATTCAGGGTCGCTTTAAACTTTAAAAAAACCCCACTTACCTTGGTCCCCGCAGGTCCTGGGGACACATCCTCCACCTTCTATCTCCAGCCGGCGAATGCAGAGACGCTCTCCGGGGTTTCCCGGTGACGTTAGTGCATGAGTCAGTGCGGGCGGTAGAAGTGTTGGAAAATTAAAATAATTTTGCATTGGATTCAACTATATTATATATATAATATACATGCTACTGTACAGTTATATCAAATGTTTCACTATTTTTTTGACAGATTTTTGTGTTAAAGTGTTAAGGTCATCTTCTAGCATTTAAAAAAAAAATCAAACATGCCCTTTGATAATCACAAATTTTAAAAAAAACTTAACTGAAGACCTCAAATACTTATTTAAACCATGGTCACATAATAGGCCAGGTTCATTACTTCTGATGTGCATTGGGAGAGGTTCATTTTTCAGTACCCATGCCAGTTTATGGAAATGTGGCATTACCTACTGGCTGTTGACAGTGTTTAACGCTCTCCTTAACAGAAGGTCTTTTAGTCTTAAATGACTGGTGTTATAATATAATGAGGAAGATAACAAGACTGGTCAGAAACACATTTGCTAGTATAATAACAATGCAATATTCTCATTAACACCATATGCATCTTTTACACCATATGGATCTGAAAACCAGTTCATACAATTTAAGCACAGAATCTTCACAAGTGAATCCCTATGTTTCAGGCTGGAATTTTCTAATAGGAAATTACAGTGATCAAGATGGCATCTTGATTACAGGTTGCATCTGAGAGAAGCAATTGTTTGCTAATTTGATTACTTTGTAGCTTGCAATAATGTGCTAGTTAAGAAAGTTGTGTTGAAAGCAAATTGTGTGTTTTTTTATGGAAAATGGTAATTTATAAAAAAAAAAACTCTAACTGTAAAATTATCTATTTACAAATATTGACTGATCACAAGACTTAGACTGAAACAAGGCATTCTGAAGGGCTCCAATGAGAAGAAAAAGTGGAAAAAACGCTGCTTTGCCAGTCCTTGGAATTGCTTACTCAAGCAGTTAGTGCCCCCAGTGCCTAGAGTTTGCCAGTAAGCTCTTGGGAACAGTAAATGCTGTGGTTGTCAGTCTGAATTCAGACCTAAAAAGCTAAACAAGTATGGTAGATGCTGTAGTTGATTACACTGGGGAACAATTTTGAACAAATTGTCTGTTGACGTAAATTTTCAAGCTTATTTACACTAAAATAGGTATGCTGATTCTGAAAGTGCAGTTAGTTTTCTTCTTTCACCTCAGGTTTTTTCTCCTTTGCCCAATAATGTGATTACTGTAGCATGGATTTGTATAGGCTATTCATTTACACGCAAGACAGTGTGGTCAGAGGTTGTGCGCTGCTCTACGTACTAAATAAGCAAAATTTTTTTTTACCTTCACACGTATTTCCTTTGTTTCAGATCATGTCTGGCTCTGCTGTTTCTCATCGTAAGTGCCTAAACAGCCCTGGTTCATTTTGTTATATCTGTGGCAGTTTCACCATTCCCAGTCAAAAGGCGAGCATCAGCACATTTGTAGAGCAGGCCTTTTTGACAAATTTCAAACATAAACTTGGTGATCAAGGTAAGTCTTGGGCCCCTCATAAGGTGTGCAAACAGTGTGTCGAGGGTTTACAAATGTAGACAAAGGAAACACATAATAGGATGCCATTTGGTATACCTATGGTTTGGCGAGAGATAGGAGATCATTTCAGTGACTGTTACTTTTGTATAATGAAAACTTCAGGATATAACAAGAAAAATAAATGTAATATAGAGTATCCTA
>NC_092863.1:29756667-29817181 GCF_032062135.1 Pyxicephalus adspersus
ATCTTCCTTTGCTTGTACCATATTGGTGATATTAAATTAATTATAGAAATTCCTTAAATCATAGACTGGAAGGCATACACTTTATGATGCCTTATTTTGCATTCTTTATCTTTTTATTCATTTGAAAGGATGGTAAGCTTATACAAGAATTGAAAAATACCCACTGAGGAAAAATCTATGCATCTTAATAAAATCCAGTTAAAAAATATAGATAAATAGAGAACACAGAGTCATAAAAAAAATGCTTTCAGATAAACATTACAGAAGAATTTCTAAGAAAAAAATCAAAAAGACTTTTAAGAAACAAGTATTTTTTACCTATAATGATTGTCAAAAATAAAAAAATGCATTATATTTTTTTAATTTTTTTGGTGTCATGTCAATATGAAATACTACAAGCATGCGATATGACCACCTTTTACATGTTACCCTATCTTTTTCAACTGCATTGGTGACAAAAATCAGTGCTTAACAGAACTCAGTAACTAAAGAGTTTACTTCTACAAGTTAATACGTGAGAGCAGTTTTACTTTTCCCAGTCCTTAGAGCAACATAATCATTAGTATCGAGTGTGTAGGCAGCCCTGGATGTCAGACTGAGCAGACTGCTGAAAATTTTTTGTGACATTTGTCTTTACATTGTTGCCTTGCATCCCAGCTAATCCCCCAGCATATCCCATTAGTTTAAGGTAGTTTTCCATATTCATAATCAAAATGTAGACAACAGACATGGATAATTAATCATGGTTATTTGCAGATGTATTGGGTAATATATATGTTAAGACACACAGCAATGTTTAAAACACAAATATACAAAACTTGGGTACTAAAATACTGCAATTAAAAAAACTGATAGTGTTGAAAAAAAATGAATCTACTTTTATTTTCCATTATATAAAAAATCACTTGATATAAACTCTAAAATTAGCATTTTTACTTACAAGTGTCTTGGAAAGGAAATGATGCAGACACAAACGTTAGCTACATTTTGGACATAACATCTGGATTATTTCAGGAAAGCCCATAGGCAAAATAGTGTTACTAGTCAGATGGTATTATCTTCTGCTAATTCATAATGTTGTTCACATGTTAATCACATTTTCAAGCTGACAAAAGAGATAATCATACCAGGAAATTGATAATGAGCTGTGCAGAACATTCTTGAAAAACTTGTTGGTAAAAAGGTGGATATTTTAGCAAAAGAGGTAAATTTACATGGGTGCAGAAAAAATATTTGCTTAATTATTAGTTACATTCATTTTGAGGCTACAGCCACCTATTTAGAATTAAAGTTGGAGATGTGGCAATGGTGGTGGTATATCACAGTGACTGTAAATAGAGCAATCTAGAAAAGCAGTGCTTGGGGAATTGCAACATAATGAACAATGACATATACTTATGTGTTATATGGATTTCTGTGCTTGCACAAAGCTTAGCTGCGGTTATTGTAGCCAGTGTCTTGAGAGGAAAATACATTTATTACTCTGTGCAGGACTGGCATACAAAAGGGACACTGAGGTGGAACAGAGCCCATGTTTGTGGTGGTGCTTTCAGAAATGTATGAGCAGTGAAATCATTTTTGCTTTCTTTCTTAGTAAATATTCACAATTTAACCTACTAGAATTTAAAAACATGGTACCTTTGGTTAGAATACGATATCATAAATAATTTGTGACAAGGACAGTCATTGGGCCTAATTTATCAATGAAATCTGCGCTCGCTGTTTGCGCGTACTTTCGCGCCGTTATATACCGCGGACTGGAGTCATATGCGCTCGTTCAGTCGCATCTCACTGCCAAGCCGGATGCTTGTCTTCATAACAAAATGGGCAATAGGGGTCGCGCATCCGCCAATTAGGGCGATTAGATTTCAGCTGCGCGATTAAGGAGGATCTGTTAAGCCCAATTTTATGAGGACCTAAATTTAAAAATAATCTTTTTACATTAAAGATTTCAGATGCTTTGTTTTGTTTTAATTTTAGCTTTGTGTTATGTCTTTGTGGATATCTGCAAGTAGATTATGACTTACTATAAAAAACAGACACTATGGAGCTAGAAGTCCAACAGTATATAAAATAATTCCTTAATGAATACTTAGTATGATAGAAATAGAGCTATAGGCTACTTTTAACTATTTGTTGATTTAGAAGGTAGACCTTGTTATAGTAATAAAGAATTTTGCGTATGTTGAACCTTTTGTGCATGATAGTTCTAGTGGCAATTATGGTGGGAATCCTATCTGCTTGCCTAGTGTATGCATTGTTGGTATTTTAATCTGGAAGAATCCATATACTTTGATCACCCTCAAATTTGTGATTCAATATGGTAAAATCTTTACCTTGGAAATCAATTTGCATATCTTTAAACTTTGTTTGCTAATACAACACTGCATTGGAAAGCCAGATGGGGAAAAACAGGGATATGCCTGATACATCAAGTTTCTGTAGATGTAGAATGTTTGAACAACTTAATGACTTCAATATCTGTCATTTATCTCTTTCCACATGATTCCCAAAGCTGATATTACACAGCCAAAGAATGGTTGTAGAATGTTTGAACAACTTAATGACTTCAATATCTGTCATTTATCTCTTTCCACATGATTCCCAAAGCTGATATTACACAGCCAAAGAATGGTGCCACTCTCCTCATAAGGTAGAGTAAACAAATAATTCAGCATTCCAATTTCAAAAGAGTGACACCTTAATTATGGCCTTATGATAAAGCTGATATACAAGCTTTTAGGGAACACTCCAATTTTACAGTCACAAATACACAGGAAATTAAAGGTAAAATATGGCTACATTAATACATATTTTTTAACAGGAGTGTGCTTAATCAAAGCCTGGAATGCACACAGATCTTGGACCAAATAAAACATATTCTGTGATCACGAAATGGCATCATCTGTGTTCAAAATGGGGCAGTCATTTATTAGTCACCACAGGCAAAAAAAATAGAATATAAACAGTCAAATACAATTCAGGCTTTTTAATGCGTGCTATTAAATGTGAACAGCTGCATGGGAGCCCACAGAATCCATGAGCCATGATTCATCACCCAGGGCAATTCTCTCAGACTTGAATCTGGACCAACATTGTACATTCTTTAAACAAGGCAAATTGATTGCTAGCTAGTCACAATTAAACAACAAAATTAAGTTTACATTATTAATGTGTTGGAAATTTATTTCAATACACAGTAAAATATATCATTGTAGCTTGAGCACTCTGAATTTCCGAGATACAAATAATACTACCTAGAAAAGCAGTGCTTGGGGAATTGCAACATAATGAACAATGACATATACTTATGTGTTATATGGATTTCTGTGCTTGCACAAAGCTTAGCTGCAGTTATTGTAGCCAGTATCTTGAGAGGAAAATACATTTATTACTCTGTGCAGGACTGGCATACAAAAGGGAGACTGAGGTGGAACAGAGCCCATGTTTGTGGTGGTGCTTTCAGAAATGTATGAGCAGTGAAATCATTTTTGCTTTCTTTCTTAGTAAATATTCACAGTTTAACCTACTAGAATTTAAAAACATGGTACCTTTGGTTAGAATACAATATCATAAATAATTTGTGACAAGGACAGTCATTGTCTCCCATGTAGTCCCATTCATGGACTATTAGTCCTGTACAGTTAGGTTTACTCTTTCAATGTTTATCTTCTGGGAAGAATATTAGTGCTGATTGTTGGAGTAATGGCTAAGTCACTTCTTGCCTGCCATTTCTGCCACAGTCATTATTAGCCACAAAGAAACTGGAGATTTTGTCTGTGGGGGTCAAGGTGATATCAGCCAAAGTAGGAATCTGATATGGTTGGATGGTAGGATGGTTACATGAAAAGAGGGGTCACTGCTGGTGAAAGACAATGGTGAGCAATCCGATTCTTCCTGTTGAAGTGGAACATTCCTGGAATTCCTTCATGAGACTGCAAAGGAGAGTCTTAGGTGTTGAGAAAGTATGACGTACTGTACTCTACTGTAGTTAAAGAGTGCTTTAGTGTCTGGTGGATCAGGAACTCATCTTCCCTGTGCCATGCCCATATTATAAGCAGGTTATACTTCAGCTTTAGTTTTCTCAGTTTATTGACAGACTTGAGGCATAACCCTTCCAAACTCTATCAATATGTAAAAACTGGCTCTACATTCTCCTTCATTTTGATTGATGAGTACCTTCTAAAGTAAAATGTAATAGTTTAGAATGAGTGTACCTGAATATTAGTATACAAAAGTTATACTTTAGGATTTCTTCTGCAAAAAACTTTCTATAGTTCTAAAATGTACATCCCGTTCACTTTTTTATTTGTTGGCATGTCAAAAAGATATTATGAAGCTAAAAATATCTGTTTTCACTTAGACTGAAATGGTTCTCCAAATACCTTTTATTTCACATTTTCTGAAATAATGTATTTCATCTTGGCTTTACTGCTTTTCATTTTAAATCTTGGTTGACTGTGGTGAATTATTGCTAAATCCTTTTGTTATGAAACACAGGAATATAAATAGATTTAGACATGGACATCTCAACTGTGATATAATGTACAAGATTAATAATGTATACAACTAAGAATAGCTCTTGCAGAGCAACTGCTAGCTAATGCTTTTCAGCTAGTCTTGCTTGTGTTATTTTTCATCTGGCGATACTTCAGCCTGGACATGGCAAGATCCACAGGTGGTAGATAAAATTAAGCTCCAGTTTGGGATTATTATACCCCCTACTTTGTGTTGCCTTCTTTGTTTTACAACAATAACATTTGGCAAAATGCCTCACAACAGTACTTAGCTAATGGGCCTGTATTTCTAAAAATCCAGCTTATTCTATCAGTTAGGGTAAGCATTGTTTGCTCAGCATCACAACAAGATATTTAAAACACTGCATTGTCTCTTGCAAAAAATGTTACTCAGTTGTGAAGATCTGGTAAAGCAGAACACTGGGCAGATAAAAAGGGCACAAAATACAGTTCTTCCATCGTTATTATTACATCATTAAAGCCCATCTCTTTTTTCCTTACCTTCTGAAGCACAACATACTCAAGTAAATCCTCATTCAGGTCCATCGATAACAAGGTTCCTGGCTGCAGGGCACTGCTGATTTAGTGTTGCAGGTATTTTCTTCAGCTACTTTAATGTCTCATCTGCAGACTCTCTTCTAATTTCTGAGAGAACTCAGTCAACTGGAAGAATCCATCTCATGTAGACGGTGATGTGGACATCAAAAGAAGGACCCTACCTCCAGTAAACCATAGTAGACCCTACCTCCAGAGGAAGAGGTAAGGCCCAGGCCAGACTGATTTAGATGGGCAAAGTAGCCATTTAGATTTTTTATGCAACAGAGGTTGCCATTTACCTGGAGATCAACCTAATAAAAATAAGTCTATTCGCAGGCTGGGTCAGAATTAGGCTCCGAGGGGGTGGGATGAATGGGGTGTTGTTCACCAGACTGAGGACACCTTGTGGTAGATAATTGTACTGCAAAAACAAATTCTGGATTGACATTGATTATTGCAGCAAAAGCTGATTTTATTTTAGGTTTTAATAGACTAAAGTTATCCTACTGTGGCTGGAGATCTGCTCCAGAGAATAAAAATTGTTTCTGCTAATTATGTATTATTTTAGAAAAAAAAATAACAGTGAACTTAGTGAATTAGCATTCTTTTCTTGCTATACAAAGCATTTTCTTGTTTTGCTAGTTGTAAAATGGGTGTTATTTGCTATTTGTTAGCAAATATTTTCAATCCTAGACCAGATCCATTTTAGGTTTGCTTGGTCACCTGGGTTCACTGATGAAAGTGTATCTTCCAAAGTCCTGGAGAGCTTTAATAAATCAGGCACAGTGGAACTGATTTTTTTAAGCTCTCAAAGACTGGAGAAGATAGACCATCATAAGTGATCCTGGGTGATCCAACAAACCTGGAATGGATTTCTTAACAATCATTTGCTTTTAATTGGCAAATTGTTTCAATCCACTCCAGTTGTTCTGGATCACCCAGGTTCTATCACGATAGTTTATCTTAACCAGTCTGGGAGAGCTTTTATAAGTCAGACCCAATGGGCCTGATTTATTAAAGCTCTCCATGGCTGGAGAGAATACACTTTCATCAATGAAGCTGGGTGATCCAGCAATCCTGGAATGGATCTAGTCCAGATTCAAAACATTTGCTAGCAAATAGCAAATGACTTTGAAAAAAATCCATACCAGGTTTGCTGGATCACCAGGGTTCATTGCTGAAAGTGTATCCTCTCCAGCCTTGGAGGGCTTTAATAAATCAGGGCCTTTGCAGCACTGTAGTACATTTGGTGTATGGCAATACATGTGTGTTGGAGGTGCCTTTTTCTTAAAGACAAATGGCACCAAACATGCTAATGCATATAATTGCAACATACCCAGTTGAAAATGTGTGTTTCAGCCTTTTATGTCTTCAACATCAGGACTATATCTTTGCAATATACAGTTTGGCATTACCTGAAATATTCCTGGCAAAGAATCAAATACTACCATTGAAACACATGGACCAAGCTACAGGAATGCTGTTTTGTGCAGTGAGGTGCTCTATCCCTTGTAAAAATAAAGGAACATAATGACATACTAACAGGAAGGTATTGTGGGGTGGTTCAGTGTACGTGTACATGTATGCCATTATAGTGATACTGTGCCAAGTTTGAACTTCAGCTAGAACACTGTATGAATAGAATTATATATGTTGGCCCTGTATCTGCGTTGGATTCTTCCTCCTGATGACATGCAGGTAGGTTGGCTTTAATGGTTGGTGTTAATGGCTACGGTAGGGACATTGATTGTGAGCCCCTTTGAGGGACCTTTAATGACATGACTATAGACTTTGTAAAGTCTTGTGCAGATGACAATGATGAAGCCCAGTGAACTTTAAAATCTGTTTCTATGATTGCACTAGAATCAAAGTTTTGCAGGTATGCATAAGATACATTTTTTTTTCATTTATACACTATTTTCATCTTGCAATTTCAGAGTGTTTACATTAAAGAGGAAACTCTTTACGCTTTTTTGCCAGTACCTTGAGCACCTTATGTAATATAAATGTGTATGGCATTATATTCTGTGAATTCAGAGTTATGTAACTGACATTTTTATGAATCGAGCTGCTGATGGATGTGTTTGAGAAAAGTCTGATTATGTTTTTTTTGCTTTAGCTTTGTGACTGAGAGCAGCAGATTGAAATGTTATATGTGTTGTTAAAAGCTACTGGGTGAATCACTGTCAAAGCAGATTAGAAGACTTCCAGAGTCCTTTACTTTGTGGTTTGGATTTATGTTTCCTAAATTAAATTAGTTTTATTTTATTTTTTTTTTTAATTATAAAATAAAGATGGTAGTAACCTACAGTGTTGTGCTACTTTATCTTGGTGATCTTTTTAAAGGGGCAAAGCCAGGAAAATGGAGAGGAAGCTGGTTTATGGAAGCAGAAAGTACATGTTGATGTAATCCTTTCTTGACTAATATATTTTTCTAAAGATGAAGTTGAAAGCCTAAAGGACAGGACAGAGGCATGAGGATTTTAAATTGTGGTACTCCATAGTAGGTATAACATTCATAGGGGCCACATTTAAGGAGTTATGGCAAATCCTTTAGGTTTGAAATGTAGGGTCTTTACGCTAAAATAATCATTTTGGGATTCTGCTGCTGTATGTAAACTAGATTAGTTGTAACCTGTAAGAAAAATAAATGAATTTCACTACCAAATATGCACTGCCAGGATGCATTGTCACTTAGGCTGTCTGTAACTGAGAGAGGAAAGTAAGGAAATAGAGGGTCTTTATTACCAGGAGAGCGAGGAGGAAAGTTCCCCACCCTCCAAATAAATGGTACAAAAATTGGGTTTATGATTCTGGATTGGCAGTTTGGGCCAGTGTTTTAGGGTTCTGGTTGGGTAAACCCATCTATGGCATGTGTTTGTCAGGAGGTGGTGTCCCCAAAAAGGGGGTATGTGGGTGTATGTAGGGCTTCTGGAGTTGATTTTCATTACCGAGATGATGTAGGGCGGCTGGGAGCAATAATATCATGGGAGTGGCTGAGCCTTCTGGGGGGGGGGGGGGGGGGGGGGGGGGGGGGGGGGGGGGGGGGGGGGGGGGGGGGGGGAGAGGACACTGGTGGGGTAAGGGCCTTCGAGGACCTGAAACCTGATGTTATGGTGTTAGGGGATTGTTGTAAAGTTATATCTTAAAAATTGTATTATTTAGGATGTTTTTTATTTTGGTTAATAAATGTGTTTAAGAATAAACGGCTGCAAACTTGGGTGTTGTCTGGTAAAGGGGTGAGGGGTAAAGAGGGAGGTGGCTGTTGCAGCAAGGAAATAGGGAACGAATATCTGGGCTACACAAGTCATGTATAACTTGCTTTAAAGCATCTGCAAACATGTAATTAAATTATTGGTGAATACCACAGAAAAAGGAACCATTTTCTGATATTTCTTAAACATTTTTTCTAAGTAGATGTCCCCCATAGTGGTACCTAGCTTCCCAGTAGCTTTTCTGTTATCCCCAAATAGGGCCAGACTTTCTAGCAGGATTTGACCCATTAAACTTCATCTAAATTTAGGGTAATTTACAGACAATTTACAGCTGATTTATATTGAACTGCTCTAAACCAATCAGAAATTGCATGCTTGTTGCTCCATTGACCTGATACCTGTAGGTTACCCCACCATATAGCTATTATTAGACTTTTGAGTGATTTGCTGTTGAGGCATTGTATGCCAGGTTTGATGCCAAATATAGCTGAACAATTCTAATTGAAACCCCAACAAAAATCCAGCAAAATTCCTGTCCCTTTGTTCACAATAACTACAAAATTCACATAGTTTATCTCCAGCCACAATGTGAATTTTGTAGTTAGTAATCTGTTTTTATGATAACAGATTATTATTTGCAAGCACCCCACATCCAGAGGGCCCCAAATGCGCTAAAACATGACAACCTCTTCTTCTTCTCTTCCTCTTCCTGGCTCAGCTTTATGATGGGGGCATCAGTAACCAGTATAGAGAGTCCAGTTGAAGATCAGAGACCATTTTGATTCTTTCAGAATTAGCATAATAGAGTGCTCCATGTTTTTGGTGGTTTCAGAATTACTTTTAGGAAATGTGAACAAGTTGTCAGGTACTTGAATTTGGCATTTTAATACTGCAACCCTTAACAGGGTCCAACACTGAAAAAAACTCCACTGAAAAATGCTTTTAAGCATTTCTTTAAAATGAAAAACAAAAGAAAGCAGTTTATTCCTATTATTAAAGATACTATTGTGGGATGAATGATAAATAAATATAACATGCTTGAAAGTATGAAGTGACAATGATTTTTTCTTTAAGAAGAATCTTGTTCTAAAAGGCATGGAGAGTATTGTTATTTACTTTAATGAGAAATCACAGATGACAATTGCTATTCCAGAACGGCATCAAATTAGTATTCTAATTGAATGCACTACGGCTCTGATATTTACTGAGTGCATCACACACCTACTGTTGTAATGAATTATTCATTATAGAAAGAAAAACTGCCAAAACACAATCAAAGCGATCCAGAAAAACAATGAGTAACCTTTAAGTGAGTGGTAGGAGTTTGTAATCACCTAAAATGATCCCTTTAGAAAAGACATGTATTTGCCCCTGGAATTCTCTATAAAAGCATGTTTTACCATTTGGCATTTATTGTTAGAACGGCTTGCATGCCTTTGAATTATTTCCTGGGTAATTGTCAAGCAGAGAACTTGTATTGCTGTTAACTCATTCTTACTTCAGGTTGTTATTTATGTTTTTTATTATCCATGCAGTATACAGTAATCATTTTCACAGCCAATCTAAGACATTTTTGCTTAAGAACATATATTAGCACATTCCCTATTTATCATTAATATTTACTTATAATGTATATATGTGTAATAATACAAATATAAAAAAGTACTCAAATTTATTGAGTAATACATTTCCAGTTTTACATTTTATCAACTGCAATAATAATTATATTTTGTGGCCTTGATGCTCTAAACCAGGCTTTCTCAAACTTAAAAAAAGAGGAAAACCTTTGAAATGCCTGAGTTTTAGGGAACCGCTGCCAATAATAACAATATCCACAACCCACACTAGATATGTGTGGTGGTCATTCATTGCTGGCTATTTGTAAGAATTTTCACCCTTACAGAATAAAATGATTATTGGTACCTGACTTTAGAGGCACATATTGCTCATTTTTCAAGCAATCGCTGGAGGAACTCTGGATGAGAAACACTGCTCTAAACTAATAAAATGATCAGCCTAAATAGTTCCATAAAATACTGTACATCATTGATTCCTGCAGTTGAACTGCACACAGATCAACATGCCTTTGTGTTTAGAATTACAAGGGAACATAGTAATGTGAATTACATCTATCGTGCACTTTACCCAACAAGGGACTAACACTACTTCCAATTAGTTACCAAAAGGCCCTGGAAGCATTGGAAGAAGAAAATTGTATGTTGTGGCTTGAAGGTCCATTTTGTCCTAAATATAGCAGGGATATATATAATCTAATACATGACTATGCAATATTTTTTTTTCAGTATAGATCTTCCCCTTCGATCTAGTGCTGCATTTGCCCAACAACATTTCCCTTTTATAGTACCAGCAATCACAATATTTTAAGAAATATTATAAGGTTACCTTAGGTTTACCATCTTTTTAATTGGATGGAATGGGTTTTAAAGAAATCCCATGTCAAAATACCTGAATATATATTGGAAGATGTGAGTTCATGCTTAGGATTGCCCTTCTCCCATGTTCCGTTGCATATAAATAATTAGTATTTTCGTATAGACCTGGAAAAGTATTGGATTTACATATTGTGGATTGAACTTAGTCATTATGAACATGATTAGGTATTGAATTAACTTTTAGCATTACCTTTACGTTACCATACCTTTCTTTCTTTGGATTGACCGGGACCAACATTATGGAAAAACATTGGAAATGAACACTTCTGATGATTTTTATCAGTATTTATTTTTGCTGCTAGGGTAATGGTAACCCATTTCTTGCCTGAAATTTTAGTTAGGCAGTATAACAGAAAAGTGGATTTATGCCTAAAGTTATGTAGCTAGGTAAAATACTAAAATTGGGCCTGTCTTTAAATCCACTAAATATATAACTATTTTGTTATAACTAAACTTTAGAACTCATATAAAGCACATTTTCAACAGTTAAAAAGGTTTAATGTTTATTTTGCGAGTACAATGGGAATGTTACACATTATTGCAAACATTAAAGGCTTCTAAATGAAGCACAGTACAAAGGCATAATTCTGCATATGAAAAAAAATGGTTTTCTTACATGTGACCATCTGTCAAACCAGATGTGATAGCAAAGCTGAAGATCTTCTTTTGTTGGTATGTTATATGCTATACAGATTGATGTTATCCAAAAATTATTGCTATATTTTACTATTGCACATGCATTCATTAACTTTCTACCCTTCTCTCTATTATAAAATAAATTTTATTAGGAGCACTCCCTCTGAAATGGAGTGCTCCTAATCCAAGCTTGTTACAGTACCTGTATAAAAGACACCTGTCCACAGAAGCAATCAATCTGATTTGAACCTAGCCACCATGGCCAGGACCAAAGAACTGTCTAAGGATGTCCGGGACAAGATTGTAGACCTACACAAGGCTGGACTGGGCTACAAGGCTATTGCCAAGCAGCTTAGTGAGAAGGTGACAACAGTTGGCGCGATAGTTTGCAAATGGAAGAAAAACAAAATAATGGTCAATCTCCCTCAGTCTGGGGCTCCATGCAAGATCTCCCCTCGTGGAGTTGCAATGATCATTAGAACGGTGCAAATGGCACACTGTGCTGAGCAATACATACATACATACCACAGCGCTGTACAAAGATCAGCGGTGCACTCACATGAGTCTCAGTCATATGTCTAGCAAGTTTGATTGAAATGTCTCCATGTGTTTCAGAGTGATGGTGAAACATATATACATACATCTAAATATAGCTCTGACATATAACACAGCGCTGTACAAAGATCAGCGTGTGCACTCACATGAGTCTCTGTCATATGTCTATCAGGTTTGGTTGAAATGTGTCCATGTGTTTCCTATTGATGGTGGAACATTAGCAAGTTTGGTTAAAATGTCCCCATGCGTTTAATCCAAATATAGCTCCGACATATACCATAGCACTTTACAAAGATGACAGGTGAAATATCTCAATGCGTTTTCGAGTGATGGTGGAACATACACACATATATACATACATATAAACATCCAATTTTATATATATATATATATATATATATATATATATATATATATATATATATAGATAGATATATATATATATTTGTACATTATTTTAGGTACTAAAATAAAAATATTCAAAGTCTGCAGTTTGCTTCATGTTTAACATCTTAGGGTGATCAAATATCAACTTTGTGCATCAATCAATAGTAGTTCTGGCCTCCTCTTACAGATGCACTTACTTCAGATTGCACAGGTAAATTGGATCCCTATTGTGCAAAATGATAAAATTTGCCAAAGGTCCAAAAGCTTTTACAAAGCACTATATGTTAGGACATGCAATAGGCATGCAAAGCTGCAGTAACAAACAGGCTGCCACAGGTGCGATTACCCCCCAATAATCTACTAATAAGTCATGATTTAGTACTTTTGGCATTATAAAATATTTTAAGTACAGGTTTATCTATTCCAGATTAGTGAGTTATAGTGAATCTGCATCAGAAGGAGGATTTAGTGGTTTTTGCTGCTGTTAGTGCCATAACTTCTAACTTTTCCAACTTTGGCAGGTTTAGAGGCCTAAAAAAGTGTAGGCTGGAGGGTGGAGAAGGGCCCTAGCATGAGAACTGAGATACAGACTCATATGTTTAAGCTATTTTAAGCTGTCATGTGAAAGCTGACATCCATGCACAATGAAAAAAAATACTACCTCCCTTAACTCTCTAATTCTTCGGGATAATGCCCTGATTATTCACTTAAAGCCTTGGTCATATATCACTGCAACTTTAGGTCTTCTTTTTTTTCTCTTGTTAACATTAAACAGCAATCTTTTTTTTTAAATGTTCACTAATATTACCTGCATAACAATAGCTGCCCAGTGCTTGGGTCTTCTCACAATGAAAACAAGAGAGTGGACCAACAGGTGCAGACAGATGTGCAGCACTGGGGAGTAGCAGTGGTAAAATGTCATTAAGAAACCTGGACCTCAGATTTAGGCAGGTATGTCTTGCTATAAAAGATAAAGTACAAAATTATTTACATCGGGTGTTAGAAGTTATAGAAGAATGCATGGGAAAAAGATAGGTGTTTTTTAAAGATTGGATTTATCCAAAGTGACAACAAATGATGGGATTTGTGGGATTACTGCATATTCTATTCACAATTTATAAAAAAAAAAAAAAATATGCTATTCGTGTTTGGCAGCCTTTTGTATCTGATTTTGGAAAGACAGTCATTGCAAGATCTAACTGCCTGTGAATCAGTGTTGGACTACCAGAGGACTGGAAAAGAATAGTTACATGCCACCCAATTGATAGATTTGTGCCAAATGGGTGGTCACAGGCCTTTTAGTGGGCCCCTAACCCTGCCTTCCATACAAAAATGGCAGGAAAGCTATCCATTCTTGTGGGCCCTTATTCCCATTGACTCTGGTGGGCCAGGGGTCCCCAGTTTAATTCTGTCAGAGTTCTGTTCATCAAAACAATGAAGGATGTTATTTTACAGCTTTAGCTACTAACCCAAGAAAACAATTGTTTTAAAAAAAAATACAGATGGAAAATATACTTACTGCATGTCATGTCTACTGAAAAGCCAATTGATAAAACAAGACACATAAAGGCATGAAAAGCATTAGCTGCTATGTGTTTGCAAACATACTAAGCCAGCCATTGATTACTAACAAAAGATCATATTCACTGCATGTCATTAATGTAATTTACACAATACAGTGACTTCTCTTTCTTTATTATCCCTGCAGTGTCTGTAGGAAAACAAATTGTACATCCACTATGCTCTGAACCAAATTTGAATTTAATAAGATGACTGCAGTCAGCTCATTTTTCCTAACTGCCAGTGAAAGAGATAGCAGAAAGACCTGAAAGGTAATCCTAGGCCAGACACACATTATTTCTCTTTGCTGATGATGAATCCAAGCATAGAAAATGGAATGAGTCACAGACTTTCCTGCCCACAGTATTATCTCTATGGAAACCACTGTTGCCAGGTGGAGAATTTTGTCATAGTTCATCACAATCACTATGCCCAATTTACTCAGCCATTACATTAAACACTGTAATGTTCTGTATATACTGTATGGATATATAATGAAAATAAGTGAATGATCCATGGGTTTTTTAACATGATTAACATCAATCAGGTTTCATTGCCATTACTACCGTCAGGAAGAAGATGGAAACGAAAGACTGTAATATAGAATTACTAACTAGTGCACAGCACTAATCATATAGTACTGCCATCATATATAGCATTGATTATACTTCCAGTCAGCCGAAGACATTTAAAATAGATGTAAAAGCTATGCTCCTAAACCACCAAATGTATAATATGGCAAAAGTAAAATTAAAAAAATAAAAAAAAAAACTATCCGAGATAAGATTTTTACAAATGCCTTTATTTCTTTTTTTTTTTTAAAGACATGTGACTACATTTATCTGCAAATGTTGGGAATGCAGGTTGAGTAGTAGGCATCGTTGTCCCTATATTTGGAGTGTTCTAATATTATGTAAGCTAAAAATTTAGTAAACTAAAAAAATCTTGAATAAAGAACATTAAAAGGCTATTAACCATACCAAATCAAATATTATGCTACCGTTTTGTTTTAAATGTATCATCCTCTATTTAATGTACTTTAATTTTAATGTAATGTAATTTGTAATGTAATTTTGGTAGTCAACATGACTTCCTTGTTCTTAGTGACAAGGCAGTGCAGGACTCATATTTCTCTTCAGCACTGCCATACTCAGACTTAGAATTTTTACAAGTGGTTTGGAGCTTCTACTGCCCTGTTACCACTTCTGGGCACTTTGACAGTTTGACAGTGACTCCGCAGTCTTTATCAGCAAGTCTGAACATGTGCAAAGCACTCATGCTCTTCATTCCATTTGGGAAAAGCAAAAGTCTTTCTGCATTCTTCGCCATGCACACCACCGTACATGACTCTATTTGTATACCTTATGTGCACTCCATCTCCCAGTGCTTGTGCAGTTTTTCTTGGAGTGCATGGTTTCCCTACCCCACACAACTCTATTAAATACCTTGTAGTGTAGCCTATTACATATGCAGGCTGTATTTTACACATTTTCTGAATTCTCCATCTACACACAATGGAAAGTAAAGTGCAAAGTAACAGTAAAAAGTCAGGACCTTGATAAGAGGCCACAATAAAATATGTACATTTTACCATAGCAATTGGCACTGCAAGGGTTGTAATGGGCATACATACATAATTAGGAATAAATAAGAACTAAATATAGAAGCAAACTTTTAAACTTTGACATACTATAATATTATTTAACCTATTCTGATCTCTTTTGAGATATATATCTAGTAAAACACATTAAAAATACAGTACAATCGCTTTAAGAAATTGCTGAAAGTGTTTGGCATATGGTAGCTAAAGGTTCTGCTGATTCAAAGCCAAAAGTCATAAACTATGATGCATCACCAATTACATACAATACTCGTCTCTTCCTCTTGTCATTATTTCCAGCATTCATTGCTCAGCTGCAGAGTTTTTTTTTTATGTGAATTAGTTCTCATAATCCTTCTAGATCATTAACAATTAAAACACCGCCGTTCAAATGGCTCCTGTTTAGTCTATAGTTTTAATTGTTCCACAACATTATATAATATAGTTTCACAAACAATAAATAAACAGCATGTGACACATTTCTTTAATTGAATATGAAGTCTAAGTATTTAGTCTTAATGAAATAATAATTCAATACAAATTTAGGTATAGAATGAGACAGAATGACAAGTTATAAATATATACAGGAAATAGACTTTATATGCTGTGAGGTTAAATTAGAAAAGGAGTTTTTTTCATCCTAATCTATGTCTTTGCCGTATTTTTTGAATGCAGCACATTTCCCAATCAGTGTTTGATCTGTATGTAGATTGGACATTAATTGGGGATTTCTGTTCTTTGTGTAACTAATGCAGCTCCCCCTGTCTCAAGCATGAATAATGTAACTTGGAAGAAGGATCTTACTATGCTATTGATGATCAGATGGGGGGGTGCTTTTGATGATCAGATGGGGGGGGGGGGGGGGAGAGATCAGGCAAAAACCAAGGCTGGTAAGTAGGTGCACAATAGTAATCAAGTAAATGATCGAAATCTGAGGGATATTACTTAATTTCCTGTTGTGCACCTATTGACCACAAACCATGAGCTGAACTGTAAGGTAAAGATCATTGTTAGATACTATTTTATTTAATATCATAGTCCTTCCAGCACAATAATGTCCTACTGACATACATACTGTATGTGTGTTACTAACATACATATACTTTTCATCATAGAGGATTGCAACTCATCCTACAGCTGTTATTCTTTTAAGGTGGGATGCTGGATAAGGATGATCATTAGCCAGCATTGATCTAACATTGTCCATTATTTCATCTCTTGTGGAATTTAAAAGACCATACCACATTTAATCTGCAGTGCCTACCAGAACTTCCTATATTAAATGTGTTTGTGATCATCTGCCAAGCCATGGGATCAACACTGATTGGACTCCTTTATTAGGATTACAATGAATTTTAGCATATCATTTTCTTATGGTATTGTTGATCTTTTTGTTGCATTGTTATGTCTACCTCTTTGTACTGTTGAATTTCATTTGTATGCTGGATGTTACCTATCATTGTACACTTTGAAATAAACTCATCAATATTCTTATAAACTGTCACATCTCATAACAATCATTTAGGTGGCCACATTTAGCACTGCATAATAGATTATTTACAGCCTTTACCCGACCCACATAGAACATTTTCTGTCCATTTATTAATGATGAAAGAGGTAAACTCCATTATTTAAAGCTAAAGTCCAGGTAAAGAGCTAAAAGGGGTGGAATACAAATATATAGACTGTCCTTGTAAATCAATTATTTGTAATTCTGTTCAGCAAGTATACAAAGAAAAGAGTTAATACTCACTCACTGATAGGTCATTTGGGTGTACGTTAACCCATAAATCAGCTTTGCATAGATATGTTTTTGTATTTATGTAAGTTTTTGCACAATTCATCTTTTAGGATTTATTTTCTTAGTTCCCTGGTCCGTTTTATTTCTGACCACACCAGGCATGGAAATAGATCCATGCTGGTATTGTTAGGTTGCATCCCTAGGCTGCTGTTTGAAGATACAGGATTGTGCACAAACAAAAGTCGCTTACTGCCCAGCCCTTCTGTGTTATTGGAAACTGACTCCCAGAAAAGGACATTGTTGTCAAAACTTAAAGTGAAACTAAACCCTTTACTTAAAGAATTGTGACCAGGCAGGTCCAGGTTTAAAAATATACTCACCTGTCCCGGTTCCATCCAAGGTGCTGACATCTTCTTTTTCCTTTTCCTCCTGGTTTTGATCTTGATTGGCCAAGCCAGGATTAAGTAACTTTCATGTGTACATGTTTAATCCCATTAAATACAGAACTCTGCAAACTTTTCCTTTTTTCCCGTTTTCTCTTTTACATTACTTAAATAACTTAATGGAGTCCGTGATCCCCTAAAATGTCATCACAGTTCAGCTTGGCCACCATGTTTTTTTTTAAGAATAATTTTTATTAAAGAAAACTGTTCAGTAATGAGCAATAAAATACAAAAATACAACATACATGTAGCAAAGTAAAAAAAAAACAGAACATGCACACTTTGTTGTACCTTTGACCAATAAATTTACATGAATGACTTACTTTTTGGAACGTTTCCTTTCTTATAATTTTTACAGTATTTTAAATAGGGAAAGAAGAGGGGGAGGGGGGGGCTTATATTGAACAATTCTAAAATGGGAAGAAAAAATAAAAATAACAGTTTACAATGTCCTGACTAAAATATCTATCTGTGTATGACCTATGATATATAGTACATATACAGGATATACACATCTAAATAAGCCATAATATAGAGATTGAATATGTATCAACATAGACCATGTAAATTCAGATCAGAGTTATCCACCTATTGACCTATGTCCATCAGACACCACCTAAGGCTCTGCAGTCATACCATGATGAATTATGAAAAAGCTCCACTATTTCTGTCAACTGATTGGGAGAAAAGGAATCTTTCAAAAAAGACATCCATACATCGAAAAATGTTTGGATATGCATATCCAGAGGTTGGGTCCCTTCAACGCTCTATGTAAAATTTTGTATTGCATCTCTCTCCACACTTTACTGACTATACGTTTTACATACTATAGACCAACTAGTTTTTAAATATTCCAAGGATTCCTGGTATGGTATACCTCAAAAATATGCCCACTTGGTCACATGTGAACTCGTATTGGGAGAGTTAGCGTCTTTAGTGAATATTATTTGATAGAGATCAGCAATAGAATACCAGGTGATAAGGTGGCAAGGTCCGGACCATATTAGAATACAGTTAGCTACATATATGATGTTTCACCTGGAAATAGTTCAACTGATAATGGGTCGGCAAGTCATATTTTGCTAGAAATATATATTGAACAGCAGAAGATGATGTTCCCCATCTAATAAATGGTCTAGACTGGTTATACCTTGCCTTGCCCAATAGAGATAAGCTTTCAATAGGGAACCCTGTGGAAAGTCAGGAGTAGATTGCAAAGGTT
This sequence comes from Pyxicephalus adspersus, assembly GCF_032062135.1. Classification (NCBI taxonomy): domain Eukaryota; kingdom Metazoa; phylum Chordata; class Amphibia; order Anura; family Pyxicephalidae; genus Pyxicephalus; species Pyxicephalus adspersus. Next base: position 29,775,534 of record NC_092863.1, read on the forward strand.
CTGAAGATGTAACATAGTTGTAGGCTCCATAGAACTTCTTAACCTTTCTCCAGGCTATGAGTGTGTCCCTAAAACGCATATTTGTTTAATAGGAGGATCCGTGCCACCAGTCTCTGACATGTCAAAGCAGACAGGCTATATTATATTTCTGGATATCTGGCAATTCCTGGGGTTTTACCCTGCCACAAGAATTTTGTCAATGCCGACTGTAGACGGGTAACATCCAGATGTTTACGTAGAAATGGTAAGTTCTGTAAGAAGTACAGTAAATGGGCAAAACATATCATTTTTATGAGATGGCATCTGCCCATTAATGAAAGTGGGAACATCTTCCAGTTATTAAGTTCAGCTATGATCTTCTTCATAAGTGGGTCATAGTCTATGCTATACATCTCTGAAATGTTTTGAGTCACTTTGACACCCAAATATGTTATATAATGTTGGGTCACTTCTAATCCCAGTTGTCTTTTCCTAAGGAGTAACACAGAACGGTGGGCCCGGAGCTTTATTATTGGTGGATCCATAGATTGCCCCTAGTAATTCTTTCCCAGCGATCTCGGTATTCAGAACTGCCAGATGATCTACTGAAAAAGGCAGAAGCTTTACCTTGGCAAGAAAAGCATGACCCTGCGAATACCCTTAGAAGAGTACAATTGTTCATAAGAATTAGCAAATACAATAGCATATTCTTTGGGAGTTAAGCATAAGGTATCTTTAGAGTGCTTATTATTCTTGACCAACGGAGGGGGTCCATAACCTCTTGTCAAATTTCTTAGCAGTTTGTCTGATATGTTGCCATACCTAAAGAAGTCTACTTCATGATGGGATCTTATTGTTATGTTGTATTGTTTAATCTAGAGGTCACAATTTCTTATGGCTTGTATCTGAGCATCTCGATCCTGAGTGGAGAAAATGGAACTATACTTCTTGTATGCCCGTCTTACCTGGGCACAGGCATTCATATAGTTTTGCAAGGTTGTTTTTTTCAGTCGTGAAACATGGGCTATGATTGAACCTCGTAGAACGGACTTAGCAGCATCTCAAAAAAATTTAGGACTGGTTAAATAGGTTTCATTATGGTAGACATAGTCCTTTCACCAATTCTTTAGATTATGTTGGAAAGACTTGTCTTTAGCTAAGTATGATGGAAAACGCCAAACATATTAAGTGGAATATAACGGGATATCCAATATGTCCAAAGATACTAGAGCGTGGTTCGAGATCACAAGAGGGTGGATATTGGCATCATCAAGATTTAGAAGCATATTTGGGGATACAAATAAAGAATCCAATCTCCATAAGGTAGAATGGGCCCCAGACACGTGTGTAAAATCCATTTCCCAAAGGGTGTAAGTGTCTTTAGGGATCAATCAGTCCCATGGCCTTTAAAAATATCGGGTAGTGTTTATCATTGGAGCTTGTGGCCGAAGAAACTGTGGGGTGAGGCTTTCTATCTTCAAAAGTATTGTTGGTGGCAATTAAGTCCCCCCCAACAATCAGTGGAAGATTGGGGAAATGCGATAAGGTATTGGCCAATTTAGTGTAAAATAGTTTATTGACTTGATTTGGGCCATAAGCTGCAACTATTGTCAAGGCTGTAGTGGTAAACTGTAGTGAGATGGTGGCCCATCTTCCTGTGTCACAATCACTTTGCCTGGTTATTATGGTATGTTGAAGTCTCCTATGGAGTAAAATCAGGACCCAGGCCTTGTGACCAATAGCGGTAGAACCCCATACTTCACCAACCCATTGTTTTTGCATAAATTGAAATAGTGGAAATGGTAAGTAGGTCTCCTGTAGTACTGCTACGTCAGCCTTTAGCTTTTTAGGATGTCTCAGGATTTTAGTTCGCTTTTGAGGAAAGCGGGGATCTTTAACGTTCTAGGTGATTATCCTCTTTAAAGTGGTATAAAATAGATTGCGTATTATTAGATCAGAAGCCAGAATGAAACATTAGGTGTCTGCTCCTCCCAGCCGAGCGACCAGACGTCTCCAGCAAAATCAAGAGCCTATATCTTGACCATCTTGCAGGTATGTTCAGTAAGACATTGCAAAAAAATAATTGTAAAAGTTGAAAAAGGAAGAAGGGGAGGGTAAACTTGGAACAACAATCTAAACAATGTCGCAGTATGGAATAAAAACTTTTTTACAACTTCCTTTTTTCACGATGTAGCATCCTGAGCAAAAGGATGTAATATAGATACTGACATTATTATCATAATGAGTGATATCATATATAGAGCATGAGAAGGCCAACTTCAGCTTTCCTGTCTGGTGACTCAACAGTGGGATTATTATCTGTAAGGAAAGAGCATTGGTCACTCACCGATTTCTGTGGTTCTCGAGCAGGTCAACTTCTAAGTCACTGATGTGCTGCTGTAAAGTAGAGATCTCCCCTTCATGTTTGGCAATTGTTTCTGTTATAGGCTGGAGCTGATATGCAATCATTTCCTTAATAATAGAAAGAAGACATGGTTGGAGATTATTACTCACTTCCTGGGCTAGCTTTTGATAGTCCAGAGGTAAGTATGAGCCTGGAGAAGAAGAATTAGACAATTCAGAGTGGTCCCCCACGTCTGCATGCATGGAATGATCTGCCCCTATCTTGCCAGACAGGGCATCCGCACGGCATTCTTTTGCTGTGATCTTCGCATCTTCCCAAATAAAGATGTCGATACAAATTTGTCCATGGCATGCCTGTTGAAGTAAGGATTAGAGGGCACATTCCAAAGTAGAAATGATCAGCGTAGCCGAAAGTTTGGCAGTAGATTGTGCACCAGGGAGCGGGAGTCGTTACACTCTGCAACCACCTGCAATCACCTCATCGGGCGCCAGAGCTGTAAGTCACCACCAAGTTTTGATAACAAATATTTTGCCAAAATCCAAGCTAATGCCAAACTCAGGCATAATAATTTTTTTTCTAATACTTCATGTCAAATACTTCATGTTTCTTTCAAGTTGAAAGAAAGGACCTCCAAGGTTCTGTTCTCTGGAATATTGCCTGTGCCTTGTGCAACACAGGAAAGGCAGAGGCAGCTTAGGCAGCTGGTGTAGAAAGGGAAGGGTTTGGGTTCCTAGAGCAATGGGTTGACTTTTCATTGGGGTACAATCTGTATGCCAGAGATGGTTTGCACCTAAATGAAAGGGGGTCCGCTGTGCTAGGGGAAAAATTTAGGGGAATAGTGGAGGGATATTTAAACTAGGACAGAGGGGAGTGGGACAGTTAAATAAGGTGGTAGAAAGGTTAGTTAGTCAGCCACTAGTAGAGGGTGGATTGGAAATAGTTGGGGGGAGGGTTATGGATAAATGTATGAAGCTTCCCATGTTACAAAAAAACATTGGATTGTGCAGTACTAGTTGTACTGAAAAACAAAATGCTTTGACAAACAATGATGGTAAATGCAGCAATGGTTTAAAGAGCCTGTTCACCAAATGCTAGAAGCCTAGCAAACAAAATAGAGGAGTTGGAAGCCTTAATGAGTAAAGAGCATTATGACTTAGTTGGTATTGCTGAATCCTGGCTTTGTTCTTCACATGACTGGGCTGCCAATATTCCTGGTAATATTCTCTTTCATAAAGAGTCAAACGAAAGGGTGGTGTGGTAGTGATCTAAAAGTGAACGTGAAAGAAGAAACTGCGGATGGAACAAGCTATGAGGATTAATAACACACAATTAATTATTGGAGTCTGCTAAAGGCCCCCCAGTGCTAAGGAAGAAATCAACTACTAGCACAGATAGAAAAAGCAGCAAAATGTGGAAGTGTTTTAATCATGGAGATTTCAACTACCCTGAAATTGACTGGAGTAATGGCACTACAGGAACAGCAATAGGGAGGAAATTTGTGAAATGAATACAAGCTAATTTTATGGTACAGTTTATAGAAGCCACACTAGAAATGATGCTGGACCTAGTTCTTTCTAACAATGCAGAGCATATAACAAATGTGCATATAAAAGAGAATCTGGGTAGCCGTGACCATAATATGATTTCATTTCATGTAAGTTGTAAACAGGAAGCAAAAACAGGAAAGATAAAAACATTTAATTTTAAGAGAGCAAATTTTCCATTATTAAGGGCGACTCTCTGTGACGTGGACTGGGAGACAATATTGTTCTCAAAGAACACATACCAGAAATGGGAATGTTTTAAATCTGTTCTACAGAAGAACACTGAAAAATATATTCCAATGGGTAATAGGTTTAAGAGGCTAAAATTTAAACCTATGTGGCTCACAGCTGATGTTAAAAAAACCATAAGGAACAAGAAAAGGGCATTCCAAAAATATAAAAATGAAGGATCACCTTCATCGTTTGAAAACTATAAAGAATATACCAAAAGAAGTAAAAAAGGAGATAAAATGTGCAAAACTTCAAAATGAAAGACTGCAATGAAAAGTAAGGCAAACCCCAGATTTTTTTTAAATATATTAACAGCAAAAATATCAGATCTGAGCATGTAGGCCCCTTAAACGATGTGTCTGGGTTGGTAACTGGGGATAAAGAAAAGGCGGATTTACTAAATACTTTTTTTTAGCTCTGTGTACACAAAGAAAAATGTCCGAATTCATACCAGCAATGTCACTGCCTTAAATGAGTCACAATGGCTCAAAATTGATATGACTGAGAAACAGTTGGGCAAAATTAAGGTTATTTCCAAGCCAATATTTCAAATTTTTTGGGACTGTTTAGTCACTGGCATGGTACCGATGGATTGGCGTAAAGCCAATGTGGTTCTTATCTTCAAAAAGGGAGCAGTCATTACCAGGTAACTACAGACCGGTTAGTTTAACGTCCATAGTTAGAAAGGTCCCAGAGAGTTTGATAAAGAACCACATAGGTGAGTTTCTGCTAGAAAATAATATTATAAGTGATAGTCAGCATGGCTTCAAGAACGACTGAAGTTGTCAAACAAATTTACTTTCTTTTTATGGGGAAGTAAGTAAACAGGTAGACAGCGGAATATCAGTTGAGTACTTGGACTTTGCTAAAACAATTGACAGAGTACCCCACAGAAGGTTAATATGCAAGTTAGGGTAAATAGGTTTGGAAAAGTCAATCTGTAAATGGATAGAGAACAGGCTTAAAGATCACATCCAGAGAGTTGTAATTAATGATTCATACTCTGAATTGTCTAAGGTTATTAGTGGTGTACCCCAGGTTTCAGTGTTGGGACCTTTACTGTTTAACATCTTTATAAATTATATAGAGTTAGGAATTAAAAGTACCATTTCTGTGTTTGCAGATGACACCAAACTATGTAATGGAATTAAGCCCATACAGGATTTCTATAATCTACAAGCAGACCTGGATGTACTGTTTTATTGCTCAGCCAAATGGCAAATTACATTTATTATAGATAAATGTAAAGGTATGAACTTGGGGGCTAACAACATGCATGCTTCATACTGTCCAGGGGGAATACATTTGGGGGGTGAGGAAATGCAAAAGGATCTGGGGGTTATGGTAGATCATAGATTTAATAACAGCATGCAATGCCAAGCTGCAATATCTAAAGCTAGTTATGTACTTTCTTGTATTAAAAGAGGAATAGACTGCAGAGATGGAGACATAATCCTGCCCCTGTACAAAGCATTGGTCAGACCACATCTGGAATATGCAGTCCAGTTTTGGGCACAAGATCACAAAAAAGACATTGTAGAATTGGAGAGATTGCAGAGAAGGGCAACTAAACTAATACAAGGAATGGAGGAGCTAGGCTATGAGGAAAGATTAGCTGAACTGAATCTAATCTCCCTTGAGAAGAGACGTTTAAGGGGGGATATGATCACCTTGTATAAATATATAAATGGTCTATATAGAGAACTCTCTTCCCAATTATTCACTTTGAGATCATTGCAAAGAACAAGAGGGCACTCTTTGCGTCTGGAGGAAAAGAAATTTAAGCTCCGGATAAGGAAGGGATTCTTTACTGTAAGGTCTGTGAAAATGTGAAATCGGCTCCCTCAGGAAGTAGTTTCAGCAACTACTATAGATTGCTTTAAGATAAATCTGGATGTTTTTTTAGAAGCACAGAATATAACTGGGTATTAAGGCTTTAAAGTAAAAATAACAGTGACTGTTGATCCAGGGAACATCCGATTGCCTCATGGAATCAGGAAGGAATGTTTTTCCCCGGTTGAAGCAAATTGTACCAGGGTTTTTTTTGCCTTCCTCTTGACCAACTACGTCTTATAGGGTTTTATATCTGGGATATGTTTATTACCCTAGTGGTTGAACTTGATGGACTTGTGTCTTTTTTCAACCTAACCTACTATGTAACTATGTAACTATGTAACTTATTGCAGGTGAGGATACTTTGCTGACTTCAACCATCCAGTGATGTGGAGGAAATTTTTTTTCCCTTGTATATGATTGGGTATTCTTTTAAAATTGAATTTTCCCAAAATCCATTGACCTATGTGAAATATCATTTGCAAGTAGATAATTCTCTGCCAGATTTCTTTAACCCCCCCTAGCGGTAATCCCAGGTGTGACTCGGGGTAGCTTTAACCTAAAAAAAAACCCCAGTTGCCTTGTTCTGTCAGTGTCCCCCAGCGTCCTGCTGGTCCCCGCAGGTCCTTGGGACACGTCTGTCGTCTTTGATCTCCAGCCGTGCAATGCGGAGATGATCTCCAGGGTTTCCCAGTGACGTTGGTGCATGCGTCGGTGCAGGCACATCAGCGGGAAATTCAAATAATTTTGTATTGGATTCAATACAAAATAGCTGTATTGAGTCCAACACAAAGAAATTTTCATATTATATATATAATTATATTATATTTAATATTATAACAGATTTTTGTGGTTTTTATTCAAAGTTTATTAATACATTTCTTAAATATTGGATTTATTTCAGTGAGTTATGCCTAAGAATGTAAAATAAATTTCCATGCAAAAAAAATGTAACGCTCTTTGCATGAAAATTTGGACGGAATTAGAACGCTAGGGGGGTTAATAAATCAACCCCATGTTCCTGTCACTGATGTCTACTGTTAATATCAATACACATATACACAATCCTGTACAGCAGCACAATGTTATCTTTCAGCCACTTCAGTCTGGTAAAAACAAGAAAAGCTAACACTTACCGAGTTTACATGAACTTTGTAAGAAGCGGCCAAGTAAACACTTGCTGCAAAATGGTAATACACAGCTAGCCAACAAATCAGATGAAGCCAGCCATGAATTAAATAAGATAGGCTAGAACACAGAATTATTTAACTAATATCCACCCAATCAGATCAACACTCAACCTCCCGCCCCAATTTACAGAAATGTCTCCCTCTCTCTTTTGGATTAGAAAAGATTAAAAGATCTGTTTTTTACCTCTACCTGTATACATGTATGCATTCATAGATGGAAGATGCAGGTATGTCCATTGGTCTGTTGAGGAGCAGGGACAGCTCATTCTTAATGCAAAGTATATCACCTGTGTGAAGAAATGCACTGCAACTGATCAGCCCCTTAAGGAAAAACTAATTTTCCATAAAAAAAATGAAAAAACATTTATACTAATTTACAGTCCATATCGTCTGTATGTTGATGTAGATAATGGTCAATTTCCAAACACAGAATTATTATTACGCAAGTATTTATAGATATTTATTTATAGAGGTTTATGTTGGTAGACCCTCCCATGTTTTCTTTCTCAAAAAGGTTACACTTTAAAAGCACACCCACACTAATAAGCGTAATCATTGTACTTTAAAACTTTATTTTTGTATAATTCTTTATATTCATACCAACACTGGAAACATAGAAACATATAGGCACAGATGAATTCTGTATCTGTATTTGGAGTAAAATAGATGACATTTCAACAATAAATACAATTGGAATACGGTAAAATGTAATAAATATCATGCTCTTGTGTTAAAATTAGCCATTCATCTTACATGTACAGAATATCGAGTGATTTATATAGATATTACAACTTGTGTACATTTGCATACATTCCATAAAGAAAAAAAATATAAACATAAAATATATTAAAGCTGTATATTAATTTATATTTTCTACAATTTTGTTTTCTTTTTTTACTACTAAAATAAGCATTTTATACCAATGAGAGCATAACAATATTTTAGACCAGCATACTCTATGCAAAATAGTACTCAAAAAAACTACAATAACCAAACAAGGGTATAAAATATGGTAGGAATTACTGTTCATATATAGTATTGCTTACTAGCCTTGCTTATATTCATGCAAGACATTTTTTTATAGATCATGGCTTTTTTACATAGGACATAATAAACTTATATGGAAACCAGCATGTTATGCTTTATTTTACAAAGTTTACATGAATAATTTTTTGCTTTTCTCAAAATTATTTTTACAATAGCAGTGTTTCTTTTGGAAGCAAACCACTGCAAAACATACAGTTCACTGTTAATACACAAAGGAAACACTGTCTTTTCTGTAGGAAGCGTATCTATAACATTTCCATTGAAAAGAAAATATACAAAACAAGAAAAAAGGAAATATTATCCAAAGGGTAAAGCTTTTTGGTAACACTTGTGTAAAAGTGAAAATCCCTTTTACTTTGGAGATATCTTCTCCTGGAACTTGATAAGATAGATAAAAAAGAATGGGGTATTAACTATCCTTGCCTAACTATCTATACTTGCCTAATTGTAATATAATTCAGCACAACAGACACATTTGTCCACCAAATTCTCTAAATACATTACATTTTGTAAATTCAGCAGCCTGTTATCAATGGTGCAAAATAATGTGGTGTCTTTAAGGACTAAAATATTACACAGATACAGAGGGCAAGATTTACTATGGTGTAAAGTGGGATGAAGTGCAGTGAATTGATGCTAAAACTAAAAAGAAAAGAAAAATAACACGAATGGTTATTTCGAGAGCATCTTTATTTACTTCAGATTGTTGCACTTCATCTCATTTCACTAGTCAGAGAATTAAGCTCAATGAGCATGCTCAACCTCTGATTCTTTTGTGCTTGGGAATATAAGGTTCTCTTTATCAATGTTTTCACTATCACCCAGGTTGCACTCATTTGTCACAGAAGATTAATTGAGAATGATAACTGAATCTTGGGTAAAAGTTGTGTATATCCAAGATGAAAACATGGAATAAATAGACCCCTATAGTTGCTCTAGCCTAGCCTGTAACTGCTGAACTATAAGACACAAAGGACTGTTTTTTTTTTCAGGACAATTGTGGACGTCACAGTGTTTTTGTGCTTTGCTTTTGTACTAAATATATTAACCTCAATTCTAATCAGTTACCAATAATTATTACTATTGTTGCCTTCCATATAGAATATTCTAGAAGGTATAATAACTGTTTTTTGCATTTGATAAGCCTTACATATTTGCAAAAAATTGACTTATTTCTGCATTACTGACCAACATGGATATGGTGATCCAGTTTGTTTAAAATATTGCTTGTGCTTTAAAACAACAGGCACAAAAGTCAGCAAATACTCAATTTAAAATCTAGTCTGACTCAAAAACATTATACAACTTAGATATATAGCTGTAATGGTTTCAGTCGGTGGTCACCTAATTTATAGGTATAACCCCATGCTCCCTTTTTTTTTCGAAATTATTCAAAAAAAGTTTGATTTTAGCTCTTAAATTTACATTAAAATAATCCACCATACCTGACCCTAAAGCATGTACATTTCTATATTAAATACATAGCAACTACTTTGGAAAATCATCTTTCACTATAATATTAAATATCGATGGTTGGACATACGTAGATCTATCCCATCATTCGTTGGAAGCAGGAATCCTTTTAGTGTGTCTATTTAAATTACCTAAATATGGGATCAGGACATACTTTTATATGGATTTAAAAACAAAAAAAGGAAATTTTCTCTGAACCTGCATGGGAACTCAACGTAAAGATTTGATTTACTTTTGCAGTATAAAAGCCCCTGTATTGGCCTCTTTGGTCTGTGCAGCAAGAATAATTAAAAAAGTTGAACTATACTTAAATTATACTTACATGACCAAATCGACACAGTACACAATATATATATATATATATATATATATATATATGCACACACACATTTTTAGATATACTATTTTAAATATACATTATTGAGTTTAATGAATATTAAGTGCAAAGAACTGTAGAATTATCCCCAGAAATAATGTGCAAGGTAATCTTAACTCAGATTTTTTAGATAAATTTCGTGGGACATAGATCTTCAATTCTCTAATAAATCATCAAACTTGGATGATAACCAGTATAAGTACACATATCAGCCTATTCAGCAAAATGTGCAAAATATAATAGGCTAAATACAGACCCCTTACTAGTAAATCACAAATGATCTCTAAATGGAGTAGATGACAATAACATGAAACAGTTACCAATGACTACAGTCTATCGTCACGATTTAATAACCCTGTTAAACTCCTGTTTGCTTCTAACTTTATTTATTATACTTAAATTACTATGACCTGAAGGTATAATATAATATAAAAAGAGAGCATTTTATAGTTGCTAGTTGCTTTTACTAAGCATTATTTAAGAAGACCTAAATGTCCCAATGTGTGATCATTAGGATAGCATTTCCATTAAACATATAGTTATTTATGTACTATGTTTCTTTTGATTCACAAGCAAGAGCAAAAGAAACATTATCATTGAAGGTAAACTGATAATTTACTTCCCAATGGGCAACTAAGCAGCTATCACCAAGACAAAGGTTAATTGCAATGAGCCCAACATTATGGATTTTACAAAGTATTAAGCTTCTCCGGACATATAGCATGCACTGTATAGGAAGAAAAATTAGATTCCTTAGCATACCCAATAACATAGCAGGGGTTCTTCCTTCAGTTCAACATTTTTTCCAGACATTTATGCATTTCAGTTGTTCAAGTTCAACAAGGTACTGCCTAAGACACAAAACCTATACCATAAAATAAGCCACTGATTCATGTAGAATGTCATTGCTGATCTTCAGAAACTGTCATTTTGTGGCTATTAAGCTGATTTAATGGCTACAGTTCTTTTGCAACCATTGACCTGAAATAAGTATCCAGATCATGTGACTTGACTTGCTGAATTTAACGTAGCTAGGGATTTATGATTTTCATCAAGAACTATGCAATGGCATTCTGCATACCCCCTAGAATTCCTTTAATTGTGGGAAATGTTGAGTTTATTTGTTGAACAAAACAAATGTGCTTTTCTCACACCTTTTTGCATTTGCATTTTAGGTTTTTATGTTAGCATAAAATTAAACTAGGTAATTAGAACAACTCAAATATTAAAAAATTAACAAAGTAATATACCACTGTTAAAGGCTTGTACAGTTTTCACATCCCATTTTTGTGTTAAGATGCACAAAAGAGAATTGCTTGGAAATGTCACACCTAAGATTAGTTGCAATAAACAACATTATTTTTCTCACTTTTTATATAAATATTCTACATTGGTTCCTACCTGATTAGTTCTTTATTATGAGAAGACAGTAAGGTATTGGGTATAGCTTATGGATATAAAATATGTATTTAGTTAATTAGTTCCTGTTTAGCTTGCTGCTTTTATAGCACAATTTGGTTCACTAATTATAATAAAAAAGATATTTTGAATTAGCATTATAAACCTGTTAACAAAAAATAGTGCAAAAGTATGTACCTTATTAAAGCATGCCTCCCATATTTTTGTCATGTTAGGAAACACATTCTGAGAAGGAGTATTGTTACTGTTTGGGTGTGTGCTATCATGCATAAAATGTTCACATATTATAATCCCCATTAGAGATTCATATTTCTTGGCACAGCCATTCTAAATATGTTACCAGATGCAAAAGCTGGACTCCTGTGTTGAAACCCCCTGTGTATTTCATTGTATTCTAAAAAGCATGATTATTGCATGCAATTTATTATTTGTAGTCTATATATAAAATGTATTCTTAGAAACATTTCTAGCAATTGACATGCCAGAAACAAGAATGCAGTTCTATTAAGTTATAGTTAAGTTACTGACTACTGTAAAAAAAAAATCAAAGTAAGTACAATATGTTTAACTCCAGTTCTCTCTGGAATAATATAACTACAAATCAGGTGTTATGTATTTCCAGATGTTAAAATGATTGCATTGCCAAGTGTTATACATGCTATTGTCCCATCGTCAGTGATGTTGAAATGGGTGTAAGCCCATATCATTCGCAATGTTGACCTTTACATGACTACACATTTCCCTTTCAATTTTTCTTTCCTTTTCTGCTGTTTGCTCTTTTTGCCATCAATCTGGAGACTCACAGTCCTGCGTTTCTCAAGGTTTAGCAGCTCTTGAAATAACTCTTTCACATTGTGGTTCATCTTGGCTGATGTCTCCATAAAGGCACATTTCCACTTCTTTGCTATTGCTTCCCCTTCTGAGCTTTCCAGTTCTCTGTTTTGTGTTTCATCACTTTTATTTCCAACAAGCATTATAGGGATGCTTTCAACATCTCCTTTAATCTGACAAATTTGTTCATAGATTGGCTTTAGTTCTTCCAGGGATTGCCTGCTGGTCACAGAATATACCAAAATGAAGGCATGTCCTTTTGATATAGACAGACGCTGCATAGCTGGAAATTGGTGGCTTCCAGTGGTGTCTGTAATTTGTAAAGTACATATGCTTTTATCACAGCTTATCACTTGTCTGTAGGTGTCTTCAATTGTTGGGATGTAACTTTCTCGAAATGTGCCTTTCACAAACCGCAGGACAAGAGAACTTTTACCTACTCCTCCTGCTCCAAACACAACTACTCTGTAATCATTACTTTGTTCAGGCATTTTCACGATTATTCAGATGTCTTTATGAAAAACACCTAGAAAGAAATGTAACAAAATATTATCAATGCTTATTTGATACTCAGTGACCTTAAATCTTGGTATTAATCTCCTTGCCTATAGGTTGTCTATTGCTTTTATTACAAAAATGACAAATACATTCTAGATATATAATTATATACATTCTTCTCTTCTCAAAATACACATACACACATATGGTTTTATTACAGTTGTCATTTTCTTTATCTTTTGTGCGGACTTATCTTTTGTGATGTCTTAAAAACATAAAGAAAAAAATATACTTAAAAAAAATCCACTGTATATAGTTAACTATTGGCAATTTAAAGCTAATTAGTAGATTTAATAAGTAAAGTTTATTGCAAAATTTCATAAAGGCAAAAGTAGCTATATATCTTCTAGATCTTTTAAACAAGATCTTTTTAATGGCTTCCTGTGTAAAATGTAATTCTGGTAATTCTCTATGGCTTTTATTCATAAAAGCAACCTTCATAAAAATAATATATTGTTCTGGCTGTGTAGCAGGAAAATAATACAGCACCAGTAAATTAGGGACATGGGATAAGCAAATCTGCTTGCATTTGGTTCACTAACAATTTTGTTGGAGGTTTCTGATTTCTGCAGTGAACTCAATTGACTTCTATAGGAGATAAATCATTTAATATATTCTGACCATTTGTAGGCCAATGTGCAGGGTAATGTGAAAAAACTGATCTTTGTTCATTCCTTGATGCGTTTCGTGAAAATGGTCCACTTCATCAGGAGGAAATGATAACAGAAAATTTAAGGTAGAATGGTCAGTTCCCTAATTGTGTGATTCCCTCAGGCACTGGGTGCAGGTTCCTAAAAGGAAAAGTTGCAGCTATGCAAGTCCTTTTTGCAATTCAACTAAAACATGCAAATTCAACTATTTTAACCATTTAGATGAATACACCAGAAATATAACAGCCATTTATAAAAACACCCTCTAAAGAAAATTCAGTCTAATATCAGTGCTGCTAGTCCTTTGTCCCTCTAAGCTTGCAATGGAGCCAGCTTCAAATTGGGACTTGTGACCAGGGGCATATGTGATGCTCAGGCATCCTAAGCCAGCACATAATAGGATAAAATAAAACTGTGGCTGTAACCATACCCTGCAGATTATCAAGAAGACTGCTATTTACCATACCAATACAAACCAAAATAGTTTTTCAGTTTTATGAGATGTAGTACTAATCAGTACCTAGAGTATTAGAAAATGTACTCACAGTATGATATCATTACCCATGGCCCATTTCAATTATATTTGCAAGCCTTTCTGTTAACAAGACAAATGATTATATCAAGGGCTCTGCAATTGATAAGCATTTTTAAATTTAAATCTAACATTGCAGATGCAAAATCTTTGTGACTCTTTGTGACTACATTAGATTACACAGGTAAAGTAAAACGTTGCATGTGAGGTTATGTGGGTTTAAACATGCCAATGGTAATTAACGTTACATTGGCCAAAGCAGTATATAGACAGGGGTCATGTTGCTGACGGGTAATTCTCCATATTTTGCTCCCCTAGCCCTTGGATCAAAGGAGCAGTTAAGTAATTGCTATTTGGTATTCTTAAGAACAGGATCAACTTCTTGTGTATTAAAAAAACTGCATTTATTCTGAAATCTTTATAAAAAGTTACACAAGTAATGAGTACTTATGAATGTGAAATGTACCCTACATGAGTGTGTCGAAGGAAGATGTGTGTGATGTGACAGCAAGATGTGTGTGGATGTGACGTGCTATAATATGGATACAATATGATAAATACAAGACTGCACAATCCAATATGGTCATAAACACAGCTAATGAAAACTTGTTCAAACAATAGAAGAATAGTTGCTTCACACCTCCTGGGCAGTTGCAAACTTCAAAGAAAGCTTTTACTCTGTCAAGTAGGATGGATAAATTACACATGTTCTGCTTTTCCCTTGTTCAGGGATGTACATGAATATGACATTATAAAGAATCTTACCTTTTATTATTTGACACTCTCCATTTTTAATTTCTTAGAAAAATATAAATGTATTATTCTGTTATATTCTGGACAGAAGACTTTTCAAATATTGCCAGCAAAATGGGTCCTGCGATATGTGAATGATGGCAGGCTAAGTGTTAAGCTAACACTGAACTGACGGAATATTGTTCTTCTATTATTGACCATTGACCCTATCCATGACATACTGTCACCTCAATGTTCCCAACAGAGGTGTTATCATCAGCTGCTAGATCCCACGCATGTAGGTTTAACAGATATTATGTAATAATCTCTTCACATAGCAACATGATGTCAGTGCACAAAGAAAGAGAACATCATTGAATTACAACCTATTGAATATTATACCATGTTAGCGTTTTATTGACTAACTTAAGTTAAAAAAGCAGCTAGCATTTATTATGACATATCTTTTCATCTGAAAATAGTTCTAAAACCCACATATTTATATAAAAAAGTTGAAAAAGCACTTCATGTGACTTGATTATTTACATATCTGTCTTTTTGGGCACTCACTGCCAATTACAATATTTTCATATACATTTATATAAGTTGTTTCCTGTACATAATTCATCTCCACAATTTATATGCTTATTAATTGTTGGAGAATCGGTGAACAATAATTTGTAGTTAAACAGTGTTTGATTTATTGTAAACATGAAGGATATGTATGAGGGCAGAAATAGCAAATACAAAGCTCAAATAAATATTTTTTTATTGTAATACAAACTATTTAGTTGTATACCCAATATGTTGTGTTAAAAATGTAACTATACATCTGGGTTTGAATAGTAAGGGTTAAGTGCAATTGTTTGTCAAGATAGGAAAAGAGAAATATAATATTATATATATATTGTGTACACAACCAAATCTCACTTTAGCTTGGCCATGCCCCAGAGCAAGGAGTCTACATCTCAGCTGATTGATTGTGACTCCCATTGACCAAAACTTCCGGAAAGCCTTTTAAAATTGTTGCTTTGCCAATGACAGAGTAAGCTAATTGCTAGGGTGTGCATTTTGTTCTTGATTTTCTAATTATGATTATATTTATGTGCAGTAGCTTAAGTAGCAGAAAGCAGAAATGCAGTGTTGTTTTTAAAAGGCAAATGCATCTCCTAAAACCTCACATTAAATAATTCAAAATACTAGTGTCTACTTCACAATATTCTGCAGGCACAAACTAAAAGAGGTTTAAAGAGCATTTCGCTCTACATTGTTTATATTATACTGATCTGAAACAATAGAAACCAGATGTTTAATGATATTAAACCTATATCACAATGGTATATCAATGGAGTCTTTACGGAGATAAAAAGAGTGCTATAGAAATACCAAAACAATATGTTCGTCTTTGTTCTTTACTAACGTTATATAGTAAGATATTAACAGACTGCACCAGACCTGCACCAGACCTCAGACCTGGAAAACTGAACCCTTACATGACACAAAACCTGGAATAGATTTATTAAAAGTAATTTACTATTTTTTAGCAAATGTTTTCAATCCTAGATCAGATTATTTACAGGTTAGTTGGATCACACTGCTTTAGTGAAGAAAGTTTATCCTCTCCAGCCTTGGAGAGCTTATATAAATCAGGCCCCTTGTTTGTATCAGTATGTTATTTGTAGTTTTGTTGCTTTAAAATATTGTTTACTGTTATTAATAATAATAACAAAATTCCTAAAGATAACTCATTCACTTGTAGTTCTGTATTAAAAAAATAATTCCGACAATCTTTGGTTCAGAACCACTGTGCCAACTCACAGACAACAGATTTCCTGGAGCTCAGTTATCCTCTGCACCTGACTGTTCACCTGGGCACTGGGTTACAACCTGTACAATACCTGGAGACCTTTAATAAATCAGGCCCACTTTGTACCACTCGGCCTTTTTCTGACTTAAACTTTCTATGTTTATTTTCTAGAAATTACACTAAGGGCTCAATTTATAAAACAGGGAACATGACCTTCCCTCAAACATTCCCTGGTGGGAATGTTTCAGGTCCATGAGTTTCAATGACAGAGGGGAATGCCACCAGGGAGTTGAGGGAATGTCAGATGCCCTGCTTTATAAATAGAGCCATTTATTGCTACTTAGTTTTACATAATCTGAACTTTGTGTATACCTTCACAAAATTAGAAAATCATTGTGACCTTTTTTCTTGGTTGTTCATATGTTTTCCTACACTAATATTTTTTTTTTTAACTAAAAAGTATTGACTAGAGCAGGGGTGGGCAAACTTTTTCATTCAGGGGCCACAATCTTTTCTAAAATTTGTCAGGGGGGCCGGGCCAATGGGAGAGTGGGCAGGGTTATGCCATCATGATGCCACTGAATGTGACATCATGATGGCATAACCCTGCCCACTCCATCGCAGATCTGAGCCTGTGATGGGAGTGAGCTGCTTGTTCCGCCCACTTTCTCAAGCTCGGGATTTTTACAGGGAACATGGTCTGCAGCTCTAGCCATTGTGGTCCCCCAGCAGGATCATTCTCCTGACCCAGCTCAGGGGCGCCCCAGCCAGGACCGTGGACCGCGGTCTGTTTTATCCAGCTCGTTGAACTCTCTCTACTTTAGCGGAGCCACTTAAGTAGAGAGAAAGTTCAACTGGCCGGATAAAAAAGCCTAACGGGGCGTATATGGCCCGGGGGGCGTAGTTTGTTCATGCCTGGCCTAGAGCTACTTCTTTATTATTAGCAGTTTGATTAATTGAATGAATTAATAAAAAATGAATAAAACCATGAACAAAACACTTCATCTTGTTTTACCTAAATTATTTTTTATGCCCATGGTGGAAGTCACTGTAAATACCTATACTGTGTTGGCAACATATGGCGTCTTTAGGTGCAGTCACAGGTGCCTTTTTATAGCTACTCAGAGGCTTTCAAGCAGGGAAACAAGCTGTATATTTGCTGTCGTCAGAAATCAAGCATAACATATGTTCAACATTTTATAGCCAAGAGCTCACGTCTACTGTAACTAAGCAGCAAGACTGTAAATGACCGAGACTGTCTTTACATTATGTCATGACACAAACCTTGTGTGTGGATACATTGCAATTAATGAACAATTACTATTACTAAACAAAGAGAACTACTTAGTTAAAGTTTAGCTAATTGTAGGTATAAGAGGGTTAAATGAGTCCAATTAATGGTAAATTCACACAGCAGACTAAATCTTGTTGACATACACATTGTCAAAGCTTATAGACTGCATATTATTTACCCCTATTTTAGGGCTCATTCATAGCATAACGTATGTATTATCATGCACATAATACACACACATTGCCATAAAAATGGATGTTATATTGTACTGCATTGTGTTCTTAACATGGATTACAGTTGGGCTTTTTCCCTTTTTTTAAATTCTAGACTTTTTTCACAAGCTAGTGTAACCTGTATTTCAGTGCCTATCAACTCAGCATATTGGTGCAACAAGGAATATATTGCTTATAACTATTTTGTGTTAGGACTGCAATGAGCAAAGCAACCCAACACTGTCCACAAGCCCTAAAGGGTAGCAAAAAAAAATCTGTGGTGCAGAAAGTTTAAAGCTCATCTAAAATCTGGTAAAATATAAATTCTGGTGGATTTTTGATGTATACGAAATGGAATTTATCTTTCATGGCCTCAAGGGCATATAAATTACATATGTTGGGAATTTAGCTTTAAAAGTAAAGGCTAGGGAACATTTATAAATGCTGGATGTGTCTAAACAATATGCTGAAAAAATGTTACTTGTCTGGAATTCCTTTTTAAATGTGCACTGCTCTTCCTGGTATGTGAGGATACCCAGGCCCTCCATTTCCTACAGCCTCATAGCTGTAAATCAGCTACTAGAATTATATTTTGTGATACCCCCACTGTGATAAGGAAGCAAAAGCCCAGCTTCAACCAAGATGAATGCAAGGTTGACTAATACTTTGCTTTCAGCCTGCATTTTTTTGGGCACAGCTTCCAGATTAGACTAAATCTAAGTATCTGATAGCAATCTAATACAAATTATAATAAATATGCTAAAATAGTTTTAGTGACTCTGTCATCAGCTTTTGGCCTTGTGTTGATAGCATCAGTTTGGGATGGTTCTGAGATCATTGTAATAATTGAAAGATACAATTGACCTATGGTTAACTTTCTTACCAGCATTTCACCTGCTTGAAGCAAGTTCTACTCTCCAGTAGACTTAACTACAAAACCTTTCTGATGTGAACAAAATTCTATAGTCACGGGACTATGTTTAATTGTAAGGCCATATAAAATCGCTATTCCACTTATATTCCTTTCTATCATCAGCACAATCTATCATTAATCTGCTCTGGAATCTTATTTAGGTTTTGCTTTGCTGAGCAAATATATATAGAAATGATGTATTGGATATATTTATTTTGTCCTGACATAAACTATAAAACTATGACTAATGCATAAGCCAGTGTCATGTCTACAGGGCCAATGTGGGTAGTAAAAAGATGCATTTTGAATGTAGCTACTGGTTTTTGTATCGAGTTATCTAGTTTTTACCCTAAAGTATGCAGGATGTCTAAGTTAATGGCTTATGCAGATTGTTGCCAATCCATTTATAGCATTTTGCCATGTGGTTTGTTTTTCTTTTACCACAGTACTATTTTATATAGATTTGTGCCACTTCAAGTATAATTTATTATTAAGAGGTTACATCCAAAGAATGCTCTTTTAGCTTCTTGATCAGCATCTCGATTCATAAGGAGGATAATGTAGCACATAAGCCAACATATTCAATTACAGCGTGAAAGCTTTTTAGTATATTTTCATAGTGTTGAAGCATGATACTAGCAGTCATCTGAATACCTAAATATTGTGTTTTCCATGTACTGCATTTGAAATGTATTATAACAGGAGTCCACAATTTTCTTCTCTCTATAAATCCTTGGACATAATCTCTTTTAGATTTTAAGCACAAGTACATGGACTAATTGTGTTAGAGACACCAGCTGCTGTTTTGTCTTGTCTGCAAATCAGATTCATTACCTCATCATCCCTATTTTACTGCATACCTGACAACATATTGTAAAGTGTGGCAAACCTGGGAGCAGATTAACATGCAGATGGGGGAGATTTCATGTTATCGCTGCACAACATACAAGAACATCAGAGAATAAACTGCCAGGAGGTGCAAAAACACTCCTTCTGTCTATAAATATCTTCAATTTATCTGCAATGCCTCAAACAAAATCATAGCCCTGATTGACACAAAAGATAATAGAAAACTCCATGGCATAGATTTTACATTTTTAAGGTCAGTTTAGAAGACAAAGGTTTTTTAAGGGCTAGGTATAAATGGGGACACCCTACATAGCTATATAGAATAGAAAATACATTTGAAGAACTATCCTCACTATTCAATACCTGGATATTACTCAAGCAATGCAGCAATAAATGAAACATATGTCTTGAGAAGAACCCCACCCTAACCGAAAAATATGTCACAGATTTGTGCTCCAATCTCCATAGTTTGTAAAAGAATTCATTCAAATCTGCTAATTTTCCCTTTATAGGTAAAAAGCATTTTTATTCCAAGTTTTATTTTTTATGTCTTCAAAAAAAAAATTAATTATTAGTGGTATATTCACCTAGAAGACAGATTCTGCGTGCATCCTGCTACATTATGTTATTATGATCTTGTATATAGAACAATATATTAGCAATCTAATAAACTTTTGTTAAAACTAGGGGTGGTTATTCAAATTTTCATCAAAGAAGTCAACATCTAAACAGCTTTACCAGCAGAACAGGTGACAACACTGCAAAACTGATTTTGTTGCAGTAGAAAGAGAACTTTAAAGGTCAGTTTATATCTATGCACTTGGGGAACACATATGCTTCTACATGGCACAATGTCATATTGTCCGAATGTCAGTCCATTGTATCCTCTTTGCACATTGCATTTGTTGCAATGTCGTACATACCCATTTGGAGCATGTTGAAGTATTAGGCAGCCCATTCAAATGAGAGAGTTGCAGTGACACAAATCCCAAGAACATGGGAATACAGCACAAATGTCTATAATGGGCCAAAATACCTAAAACCTCAATCCCAGTGACAATGATCAGTAGCCCAAAGAGAGTCAAAAGTGACATACACATCAGTAAAAACCTGACATGGCTTCTTATATTTCCTTGTTATATTCAAAATTTAAAAAAGGCTCTGGTTATAGATTTACCTTGAATTTATTGGACTTTCAGATTGTATACCTTGTTGAGTTTCTCTTTAAAGGATACATTAAAGGTTAATTCTATTAATAACATTGGTAGGCTCTGACATGATACAGAGGGCCACAAGGGAACATATTTATTACATTATTATGTAATATATACTTTAGGATGTGTGTGTGCATGTGTCCTGCTCAACATATATCCTATAGCCGATAACCTGTTGAGAAAATTTAGAAATTATAATCTCCCTCTAAAGACAAGGCAAATGAGCGATAATGAGCCCTTTGATAAATGTGCGTTACTGTCAGCTGCATAGTACAGAAGCCACAAGCAACTTCTAATACACATAGAGCTATATCATTTTACTAATGTACTGTATATATATACACACATACCAGAATTTCTATCTACATTACTTGATATTGCTTTACTAATTACATGCCTTCAGATAAAAAAATAAAAGAAATATTGTGGGTTTTGCATCATTGCTTATATTATGGATACTAACTGCATGCTATCCGCACATTAAAACACAATGCATTCTCCAGTTGTTTAACATCAGTTGCCCTTCAAAAAAATCAACCACAAGGATCAAAGTGCAGCAGCATCAGAATAAACCGAACATTTGTTTTATTCACTGGAAAATATAATTATAAAACAATGGACTTAAGCTTTTCCTTTTTGACATGTAATTTGTCTTCCTCAGGTCATGCTCTATCTGGCTCAAATTTTTAAAGTGATATGTCCATTTAATATAGTAAAACTGCCTTAACAGGATATTGTGCCTAGGAACAGATTAGTTTATGTGTCAAAATCTTTTTCACATGATTCTTTGGTAAGGGTAGAAGAAGAAAATGCTAAATATATCTGTCAGTGTACATCCATGTAGCAATGACTAAAGTACCAGTGAACCCAAATTCACAAATTCTGGTTTATACTTTTTTAACACAGAGGACAAATATGCTATGTAATGATTGACAACTAAAGCTAATTGATAATGTATTTATGACCAGGGTCAAAATGGCTTTAATGTGCTCTCTGGTTGGGCCTCAGTGCCTTACAAAAAAAATACCGCTGTGTCAGGAAAACCGTGTTGTGGTAGGCCCACCTTCTCACATCCTCTGGTGGGCCCTAGGTTCCCACTCCAAACCTGTTTATGGCAATGCAAACATTACTACAGTGGACAATACATTGTCCTGATTTATTGAAGTTGTCCAAAACCAGGAGAAGATAGAATATAATGTGAGAATCTGGGTGATACAGCAAACCTAAAATGGATTTAGTCCAGGATTGAAAACATTTGCCAAAAAAAAGCAAACGATTTTAAGAAATCTATTTCAGGTTTGTTGGATCACCCACAATAGTATATCTTCTCCAGTCTTGCAGAACTTCAATAGGTCAGACCCAATGTATTTCCAAAGGGGATGTAGCAAAGAAGTGAGAAAGTCCTAAACTATATTCATAAAAATGTCCATGAAGACATATCAATACAATGGGCTTCAGCACACAAAAACACATTAATGCAGTGCCATGTGACATTTTTACATCAGTTCCTAGTATATGAACAGTGGTGGAGGCGAGGATTATATATATATATAATACTAAATCCAACTGATTTCAAACACCTTTTGGATAAAAAAGTGATGCTGATTGCAAGCCAGATGTGTTATAGAGAACATTTCCACATAACAGAGGATTGAATAATGATTGCACATAGATTTATCTAGCATTTTCACAGGTGTACCTGTCATAAGTCAAATACACACATGCATTAAGGAACAGTCTAAATACAACAGTTTTACGACCGTGTCTCTTTAAAACCCTCCTAATACTGTGGATTCCAGGAAACATTAGGAGACCTTTAAAAATAATACATTAAAAAAAGACTTTACATTTCTTCTCATTTCTCTTTTCTAGTTCGTTATTGATTTACGAGAAAGTGCCAAAGGTAAGATATACAATGATATACAATACTACTAAAGTGATATACAATACTACTAAATGCTGCAGAATTTGTGCTTGTAGGAAAAGCTTAATCAGCACTCACCCACAGCAGATTTTAGATTAGAAGGTAATCAATTTCTTTCAAATCCAACTAAGCACCAGCCTTTAGTAAGTATTATAAAATATTCAGATCTACTAAATATTAAAAAGAAGGCATGATTAGTTACAACTGATTTAGACATTCTCAACATTTTTGTACCATTTTTGTTCTTTCTCCAACGTAAAGCACCAATTTACTGTTAGTAAAATTCAAACTTTATAGTCCATGTATAACTTTATAGGACATTACAACATTCTTTTAAATGCTTGTATCAATGAAGCTTACTATTTTTCCAATGCCAGTCATTTTCGAATAAAAAACACTTTTCACCCCGGGATGGCATGTTGGCTAAGCAGTACAACTCTTGCACTAGGGTCCCAAGTTTTTTTCTTGGCCAGAACACTATCTGGATGGAGCTTTTATGTTCTTCTCATGTGTAGGAGTTTCCTTTGGTCACTTTTTTTCTCACAAAAACATACTGAAAAGTTAATTGGCTTCCTTAAAGTTTAGTCTAGATTATGTTAGGGATGTTTGACAATGAAAGAAACGCTAGCTCATAAGACCCTTTGAGGGACAGTTAATGACATGCATATCAAAGTGCTAAATACACCGCCTGGCCAAAAAATGATACTCATTCTAATATTTCATTGGACTGCTTTTACTGTTGATTAAGGCATACATTTGCCATGGTATTGTTTTGATAAGCCTATACAATGTCACAACATTTATTTTAGTCTAGAGTTGCAATACTTTTTTACCAAGATTTTGTATTGCTGATAGAAGAGTGGGACCGCTGCATAAAGTCTTTACCAGCACATCCCTAAGATTCCCGATGGTGTTGAGATCTGGACTCTCTGGTGGCTAATCCATGTGTGAAGATGATTTCTCATACTCTCTGAACCACTCTTTCACAAAATGAGCCCAATTAATCTTGGCATTTCCATCTTGGATTATGCCATCAATGGAAAAAACCTTGATGTTAAGTATATTCAGGTAGTCAGCTGTCCTTATTTGGGCACATAACTTTGCTGAACCTAGATATGATCAATAGAAAAAAATCCCAGATCATACCACTGCCCCAACAGGTTTGGGGACCTTTTTTGGTCTTGCAGTGTAAATACATGATAACCTAGGTATTGGTGTGTGAACTAAAGAATGCAGCTTACACAAAAAAATGATTATACAAAGTCCTAAAAAGGATTTAAAAGCAGGCACACAGTCCTAAATCTCTGAAACCATATTGATTTGCCATATAATAATTTCTACAAGTTACGGCTATAAAACAAAGATGTTGGGTGGGGGAGCGGGTATACCTAATCACAGAAACAATGTTTGAAGAAAAGACTCGTTGTGTAGGGATGATAGAATGCCTTAATGAGTTATCCCCCTCCTCCAATATTCTGCACATCCTCTTCAAATCCATGGGTGCCAAAAAGTCTGATGCGCATTACTAGCAGCCTTGTTTTGTGTAGATTGTTGTGGGTATAGGTTGTGAGTGGGTATACTTCAGGGAATAAGGGTTGAAACAGACTAGCAGTAGATCTGCAAATTGACAAATAGGACGGTGAGATCAGGTCAAACAAACTGCAGCTTTAGTTGATTCTTCATTATTTGGATGCCTCCACTACTGATTATATTGTGCTCATATACACTTTACAAATATAAATCTGTGTCTTCCTGTAAAGTAACTAGAACACTTGACACAATAAGAACGGTGTGTAGAAATGGATGTCAGAATAGAAATAATGTGCCATCTCCCCTTTTTCCACTCATAAAATTTAAGTGTAATCTCCCAATGCCTATTTGCAGTTGACAATAGCTCTTAAATGATGCAGAGTGCACAGTGAAAGATCACAGGAAAACATTTGATGCAGCTAAGTATGCTTTGCAATAACAACATCACTTTCAAAGTGCTTCACACAACATTCGGCATCAATCGTGGGTGCTATTTTGTTTTTTTTTATTACTAGAATGTGCAGACTCATGAACCTTTCCATAAAGAATGAGTAGCCCATTGAAAGTAAATATCTGAAAATGCATATCACACAAAAAAGCTTATAATACATGATATACCATAAACAAAGCTATTTCATTTTAACCTGGTTTATGTTTTTACCAGAATCCTAAAATTGAATTTCTGTGGGACTAACAGACTGCGTCATGCTCTGAATCCCAGGTAAAGAATTGACATCAATGACTGCAATGGAAAAGGCTTTTTCTCGAAAGCCTTTCTCCTGAGCATCTAATTGTTCTGCTGAGGTTATGGTATCACCGTGACAATTAATTCTTTCATTTCTGAAAAGTAGAAAGCGTAAAAATAATTCCTAGCAGCTTAGGCCACAGATTGGATAACAGAACAACGTATGTATAATTCTCATTTTAAACAATAATACCAGAAAACCAAAATAGCCACAGAGATGTTTTCTTTACTTAGCATTCATTTTAGGAGTATTTTTTTTTATAGAAGGCTATCAGCAATTATCCAAATATAGGTATAAACTGTTTAAATCCTAACTCCATGTTACCAACAAAAAGAAATATAGCTCTGTATTTACAAATATATTGTTACATATTTTAAATGAAAGAAGTGTAAATACTTGAATTTGACATGGTACTAGCATCTTGTAATCCCTATACAGCAGAGCTGGGGTGCGAATCGAAGAAGCAGTACAAGAGGCCAATCATACCATGTGCTAACAAGATAGAACTAGTAGGAAGGGAATGTCAAGTGACAGAAAAAGAAGGACTACAAATTAAGTTTCAGGATTGAGGGTTTATTTTGAAACAAAAGTTATCTTTACTATGCTGTTTTATGTTTGTCTGAAGTTCTCATTTAATAAAAAAAAATCTAATGTGTTTCAAATAAACATTTCCTATATATTCCTAAATTCCTAAATATGAATACTATTATTGCTAACCATCTTCTTAAAACACTATTTTGAAGTTTCCCTGTGCAACAATCATTCCTTTCCTGTAAAACTACCTGGGCATTTGCTAACTCATTCTTAAATGACCCCCCTGGTTGACTGATCTCCCATGCATGACCTCTGGCTTTTTCTCTCTTCCTTAGCACAAATTATCCTACACCATCAGACCATCCATTTTGATCTAACCTTTTGTGTTTGCCTCATTCCTGGACTTGCCTTCTGGCTTCTGATATCTTCTCAGGCCATCCTTTCCCCTAGCTCTGGTCCACTGGTCTGTCAATCCTTGCCCCTCTCCAGGTACCATGTCTTGCATTCTCAGGTTCTAGGGGCACCCAGGATTGATAGGACAGCACAACTACCCAGCCTTGCTTTTGGGTGAAGATTACAGACACATATCGGGGGATAGGTCCCTTGATAAAGCAATGGCACTCAAGCAAAGATTTTCTACCCAGCCAGTGAAGACGATCAAAAAGCCTCAACTGGGAAGAAGACTAGGCAAATATGTAAGTGGCAGCAATGGAGCTAAGTGCATTGGCATCTACGTTTGCCTTAAGTCCCACCAGCTATTTTTTTTTATTTTAAATTTCTCTTCAAGACAATTAAAAATAATACATAATTTGCTTGATTAATGCATTGATGATTGCTATCAGGGTACAAGTCTTAACAGCTAGAAGTTATAAAATAATTCCTATAACTGGTTATCCTTTATAGGTCTCTTAATGTTTATAGGTAGTGTAGGATAACTAAAAGCTTGCAAGACTCAATTTGCAGACATGCTTTAAAGTTTAATAATCACAGCAGGCCAATGAAGAACTTGCCTAACAAAATGGGGACCTAAAGTGCACAAGGGATGTAGCTAAACCTTCACAGACCTGAATAAATACACTAGTGAAAAAAAGGTATCTAGAGCAACTAGGCAGAAAATCACAATTGTCCAAGTGGCATTATTGTTCAAGAAAATCTTTGAAGCAAAACATATAAAATAATAGTGATCTACATTGCAATTGAAACCAAAATGCAGCATTGATGTTCCCCTAGCATTAGAGCACTGGTTAATAGTAGTTAATAACAAGGACATAGTATGTATCACCTATTGTAAGGATACTTTCAAGGTCGAATTTATTGCATATTAGCAATATTGCTTTAATTGTCATATTTCCATTTTTCATTTTATTGATTGGAAATATGGTACTTTATTGTGAAACAGGTGGTTATTAATAGTGAATTCAAGTGTATACAAGTGTATATATATATATATATATATATATATATATATATATAAACTTGAGATAATACTACTTAGGATTGACTTTTCATTGCAACAAAAATCAATATATATATATATATATATATATATATATATAATACAAAATATATATATATATAATCTGAAAATAGTTACATTTTATCTCTGCAATATAGAGTAAATCTATACAAAACTGTGAAACTGCAGGTCTGATTCAGTAATAAAGTTTTCTGTATTCTCTGTAGTAAAAACAATATTGCTTTCTATAATAAAGTATAATACAGCAGCAGAACTGAGTATACAAGGATCTTCTTGATAAAAGCATTCTGGAGAAAAAATATGATAGCTCTGTCCAACAAGTATACATATAGAGAAAAGATTAAGAAAGTCTTAAAGATTATTATTTTTACTTTATCAAAAACCATTGTCTGAGAATCTGTTCTGGATCACAACACTTTTGGTTAGAAAAAAAATGGCATTACTTAGAGGACAAACTTTATGCCCAAAAATTTAAAAAACTCAAGGTTCTACTATACCACCCTTTTTTTGACTTACTGCAATCAGATGAATATAACACCCAATGTTAGGAATATGAGGCCTAAAAAATGGCAGGAAATAATATTTATAATAAGAATTGATGTTTATGGGGATGGGTGGAAGCCATGCAGAGCATTATGGACTAAATATATTCAGTTCACTATAATTTTCAAATCAAGTCAAAATTCAGGTCAAAAATAAAAGCTAAAACTAATATAGTAATAGTAAGAATAAAACAATAAACAGTGACAAAAGTCAATTTTAGTAACTTGGTATGTCTGTCATAATTAAATATCACTGTGCTAATGATCCAATATTTTATTAAAATCTTTGTAATATTGGTAGCAAATTAATGTAGACTCCAGCCTAGAAACTCAGTAAAGTATTGTTCAAAGGATGTTCATCATAAGATTTCTTCAGTCCATGACAGCAACCTTTAACCGATATGCATAAAAGCTGTCTGACTGGTCTTTTGTAACTTAGTGCTGTCAAGCCAAGCAATGAACAGATCTAAATAAGTTGCTTATTCTTTTATTTGCAGATTATAATTACTGTATTTTCTTGAATGTATTGCTATCATTCACATGTAAATGTAGGCAGGTATTCTATAATTAACACAAAGAACTCAAGAGACAACTTACAGTGACTGCATCCTCAATGTATAGGAAAATAAAGGTGCATTATAGAACGTATGCATGCTAGAAGATCTGATTATGTAACTTTACTGCAGCTAAATTATCATGGTATGCGGAGTGTGGGGTCTAAATAAGTGAAATACTGTATACTGATGAAAACTAGTAGAAACAACCAGTTATATAATAAATTCAATCATTTGTTGCATAGAAATATTCTGAATTACTGCTACAAGTGTTTGAAATATTAGGCGCAGAAGCTGCACAATTTTATATAATAATTATTACACTCAATATACTTATTTTTATTGCTTTTGTGTTTCAAGTAAAACTCAACAATGTGGTTTCATATTGCATTTCATTTATCGTCTAACAGTATAGATGAATGTTATGTAATTTAAAAATATTTAGTTTATTTAGTTATTTGTTTCTTCTATACATTTTCTTTTGTTTGTGCACAAAAAATCATATTCCTATTGTAGAATTTCTGTCATATTTGTTTGATTTATACTGTATAGTAAGTAATAATTGCATATTTATTTTTTTAATACCAGCCATATTAATTCTGCTTTCAGTGAGTGAATAAAAGATGGGAGAAGACAATCTTATTTTGTCATAATGTTATATAAACCGCAGCTACAAAACCCTGCTGGCTCCCAAATTTAATCTGTTTTTTTGTAAGCATTCACTGCCTTTTGCTGAGATTGAGTGAGCTAAGCTGATTTAAAGGATGTGGTGCTCAAGTATCTTTTTTCTGAATCATTCCGGATAAGAAAATCAATGGTAATGTTTACCAGGAGTCCCAAAATCAAAGGCCAGATTTCCTCCCCAAAAAACATCCCGCACCGGCCATGCTGTTATTTTTTTAAAGTTGAGAAAACAAAGCAGAGATGTTTAATTGCTTACCTTGTGTTCAGTATTGATTCTAAATCAGGATTACAGTACATTAACTGAAAATATCCTCCGCACAACTGAGATGGATTTGCCTTTTAATGTTGCTGCCCTGCTGAGCATACATTGTACCAGCAGAGAGACAGAGAAAAGAAGAGAGTAGAGGGTCCAGATCATAAATCTACATGAAAGGTATTATTATCTGAGCCAATGCAAAATTCCAGAAGAAACTGGCAACTGCATAATCAGCACTTAACTCAGTGCAGCATATACTATAACCTAAATCATATTTGTATTGAATTGTATATATCTATAAACAAGCAAACAAACAAACAAGTGTTCATAAATTATAAATATTTAAAATACTTATAAATACTTGATATCTCCATTTAAAAACTAAACCCATGTTATATTAGTACATTAATGTGCATTATGTACTGTATACCGTGAACAAATCTGTTGAATGATGTTGATGCTACTGACCCTATTTTAATATATCATGATCCATGTAAATAACAACAGTACAGTGACGGTATTGTGGAAGCAATGCATAGCAAATATACCTTGGATGCTGGGAAAAAAAATGTAAAAGAATTACCTGGTTTGGATCAAGGCAGCACCGGAGATCTTCAATTTTTTGCTGTCATAATACAAGCAGAGCTGCCTTTTTAATGTGGATCTGGGTGGTAAAAGGCTATCCCTGCTGTGACAGATATTTGCAGCTCAATCTGCTGCACTGTGAGCTTGGCTCACGACTCTTGCCTTGTGCTGCTTGGATTAGCTGTGTGCTGCTGCTTGATGTAGTCTGTGGCTTCCCTGCCTCTCAATCTCTTCCTCCCTCTCTCTATTTCCCTCCCTCTTTTGTCTATTGCTGCCTGGGCCTTGACTGTTGCTTTAGCCTCAGTGCCTTGGCTGGAGTGCCTTTTCTGCCTGTGTGTGTGCCTAGGGATGGACAGGCTCCGGCCTCTGCTTCTGTTGCTTCTATAATGGCGACTGCAAACACATAGAAGCTTTTTAAGTGCCACCTACTGAATGTTCCTGTGAACACTCCTTTAATTTCCATCTTTTTATGTCCCGCAAGCATTTGATCTTTCTAGATAGCAGGTTAGGAACATGCATAATTCTGCTTGGAAATTTGGAGGTAGACTTGAATATATAAAGTATCCCACAGGAAACTGCAATAAATGCACAGTAGCAGGACACTAAAAATAAATTTGGTTTGATATCTTTTTTCAAGCTTCAACCACAAAATTATTCTTTTGAAAAAAGACATGGTGTTTTTCATTATTCATAATTAGATAAAAAACATTTTTTTATTGAGTTTTTGACTTCTGGGTGAATGTTATAGTCGAGTAGGTGTACTCAAGGTGGGTCCTTAATATTGTAGGAATCTATGATCTGCAAATTACACTTGCCCTAGGGAATAGGACAAACAAAGGCTGACACTCTTCATTCCAACTATTGCAGCAGATGGTGGTCTTTCCTTTAAAGCAAAAAGCTTTTCCTAAACCTTAAGTAAAATAGATGTTGTAGGTTAATTAGGGATGAGAACACAGTAAGGAACAAATGAGCAGTATTAGAAGTCCACCAAGCAAAAAGAATAAACTGGGCAGCACATTGGCTCATAGGTTAGCTAGCCTTAACAGCGCTAGGTCCCAGGTTCAAATCTCACCTGGAGTTTGTAGGTTATCCCTGTGTTTGCGAGGGTTTCCTCCCACATCCTAACATGCAGTTAGGTTAATTGGCTTTTCCACAAAATGTACCTTAGACTGTATTAAAGACATATGACTTAGGTAGGGACATTAGATTGTGAGGGAGAGCTAGTGGCATGACTATGAATTTTGTAAAACACTGTGTAACATGGCTCTATATAAATACTGTGTAATAATATGAATCATAGCTTTCATATGCAATGTGCAAATTTATACTTAAAACTGACCTATCATGATATTTTTACCATTAAATGGGTGGCTAAACAGTATAATGTTTTCCTTTAAATACCATTTCTTTTATTTTTTCAGGTGGACACTTCATTTTCATCTTTACCATTGGGGCGGTAAAAGACTGAATGGGAAATCCGCAGCCTCTTGGGATACACATATCCTAGGAGACTTTGGGCTGCTCCTTCTGAGCATGCTTGAGCTGAGGCATATGCAAAAGCGGCTTTCCCGAAATGTAATAAAAAAGAGTGCTGATACTGCGCATGCACATATTCTATTTACATTTGCAAGAGGAAACATCACCCAGTCTCATGCCTCTACAGTGCAAGATTGGGTGACTTAAGCAGAAGAAGGAAGAAGATGAAAGAATATAATGGTGCGAGGGATTAGAGGTTCTTCAAAAGTAAAGGTAAGTGTTTGTTACACAGAAAATAAATAGGGGATGGGAGATTAGCTGCAGTGCAGGTGTTTGAGTGGCTGGCAAGGTGCCAGTTGTGGGGAGCCATGCAGGATGACTTGATCCTGAGGGAAGTCCAAGCCTGCTCCAAGGAAGCTACGCGTATGTTGAAATACTGAAAAGTGTTCACTACCCCTAATCCAACCCCAATGATATTAGTGAAAACTGCATCAAAAGGAACTGTCACGCACGGAGAGATAGGACCACTAGGGGCCATATGGAGGTGGTGCAAGCCCTGAGAAGGGCCAAGGTGCAGAGTCTAAGCCGTAACTAGATTTTCTCCAGAGCCTCTGATGGTGAGGGTTTTGCACTGCTGGTTACAGCCAGGGTGCGGTCCTTGGGCACACCAAGGTGGGCAAGCACGGTACCAAATTACCAGGCAGGAGGATAGTCAAGGAAAGCCGGGGTCGAGACAGGCTGCAGGCAAGGGAGGTCAGGTCACACACCACGGGTCAATAGCCAGGGATCCAGGAGACAGACAGCAATGACACAGGGGCCACTACAAGCACTGGAGACACTGGAACTAACAGACTGGACAAAGAGCGGTTAACAAAGCAGCTGGACACAGGAAACACTGGATTAGGCAGCAGGTGTACAGGAACTAGTTCACAGAACTGGGCAGCTAAGCACTAGTAACTTGACGCACTAACACAGACTGGAGTCTGTGAGCAAGCTAAATAGCCAGAGCTGGTAAAGGGGCTACGTCCCCATTGGCCAGTGGCATGGACGGGGTTGATAAAGCCTGCACGAGAGAGATGCCTGTGTTTTAGTGAGCAACAGGTAAGTGTGACAGGAACTCTGAAAGTTAAAAACAGTTGGATAATATTCCCTCTGACTTCTGAGGAAATGTAATATTTTATTAAGAGAGATAGTATACAAAAGTATTAGTAAATCTCATTCAACAGGGAATATAGCTCTGCTTAAGATGAGGCAACATATGAAGGTATAGACCTTCAGTTGATATGATATTTATAATATATAGTTATAGATGTAAATGATAACAAAGGCTGTGTAACGTGTATGAAGTTCCACTCTAGGACCTTCAGTAATGACCTAGTTTACCCTTTGTCAAAGAAAGGTATACATTTTCCAGCACAAGACTGTACATGTTCATATTTGTACAGAATGTTTATAGTTTAATATATGGCCTAGTTTATTGAGGCTTAAGGGAACTGTTACAAGATTCCATATGCAAACTCCTAAACTTTTCCAATATTGAGCAATCTTGCTGTGACATTGTGAGGGCCACCTGCAGGAGGCAAGGCTTGTTCAAGTACTTTATGAATTTAAAAATACATATTTAATGATGTATTAATTAACACAAAGTTTCATTAATGTGCATCTTTTATTATTACCTAGAGATCACTTTTTATCTTTTATAGATCAAGACATTTTCCTCTAGGAAAATCAATAATCCTGTTGGGCAAAGTGTTTGGGGGTCCCCAAAACTTGAAAGTTTTTTCAAAGGATCCCTGTTTGTTTAAGGAGTCAAGAAAGGATGGTCTACAGTCATTGAATAATTGAATAATGACAATTAAATTGTGCTTCTCGAGTGAAAAAGTAATGTATCTGACACTGCTGGTTAAAGCTTGTTGGAGAGAAAGGGTATCAGTATGGCTTGTACCTCCACTGTTGTACTCTGCAGTTAACTAAAATGTGCCAGTCACAAAGCATAACTTTTCCTTACAACCAATCATCCTTTATTTATTCTGGTGTCTATGTTCTTGGAAGGTTAAATAAATTACTAATTTGGGTAATCCAGGTGAGTTTGTGCTGAGTGAGGTTTATATATTAGGTAGAAGTGCGTAAGGCCTGCTAAACCAAAGAAGAAATACCACCACAAATCTCTTGGATCTTGGGCCCTGTATTTCCACACTAAATCAGCTGTCTCAAGGAATGGGTGCTCCAAACGGAGCTTTTTGGTTTTTACTAGTCTTGAACTACTTGACCTTAAAAACCAACTTCCTTTTTATAGGTTGTTAAATTTGGCTTTAGGTTAAACCATGATAGTTCAACCCAACCTTGGAAACACAATTAAAAAAAAGTTATTTTTTACGTTCGTATCTAAAAATACCGGTGATCGCTCCATAAAAACCGAAGTACAAGTCCAAAAAAGGATTCCTTTAATTCCATCTCTTCCCTGGCTTCTGGTGTTTTGATGGGAGGCTAGGAGGTTGATGGTATGAACAAAAAAAAAACAAAGATTGAGAGCATCATGGGTATAGCTGAAGTTCTGATACAGCCTTCTGAAATAACTCAAAAATCCTAGACAGAGAATACTAGAGGGAAACCCAGAAACAAATCTTATGCTATAAAAATCACAAAACATGTAAAACGGAACATGCATGGTGTAGGCAACCAGCAGGAAAGGTACTACAGAGTAGAGATATTTGCACAGGATTCCTATCCTGTGTGAAGTAGCAGGTGGAGGACTCTCACCTGGGAGATAATTGATGAGGAAGCACTGAGGGTGGAGATATACCATAGGGCCAGGAGCTCCGTCAGTGGATGTGATGTGCTGGAGACACAGAGAGGTGCTCTGTGTGAGGGCTGTGCTGGAGACACAGACAGGAGGTCTGTGTGAGTCACTGTGCTGGAGACACAGACAAGTCTGGAGACACAGACAGGTGGTCTATGTGAGTGACTGTGCTGCAGACACAGACAAATCTGGAGACACAGACAGGTGGTCTGTGTGAGTGACTGTGCTGGAGACACAGACAGGGTGGTCTGTGTGAGGGAGCTCTGCTTGGAGACACAGACAGGTGCTCTGTGTGAGGGAGCTCTGCTTGGAGACACAGACAGGTCCTCTGTGTGAGGAAGAGGAAAATACCCTAATGGAGAGGGCTTGAGAGCATGCAGCTCCACAGTGTTCCTGAGAAAGAGAGAGAAAGACAAGACTCTACAGAAAGAGGGAGAGACAAGACTCTACAGACAAGGTGACTCTAGTTTTCTGCCTATTTGAAAATGGACTATTATAGACACGGGACAGCTGAAGATAAGTGATTGTGTGTTTCATTTTTACCCGGCTGAAGTTAAGCCTTCCTCTTGGGATGATTTTGTTGTTTTTTTCAATAAAACCCTGATATGGCATCCAGTCCTGCTAGTTGCCTACCATTTGTCAAGCTAATTCCCACAATGGGTACTAGGTAACTCCATCCCTACATACATTATGAGTTAATAAAGAAAGAACAATTAAAGCAGTTGACTATTTTTGTGCAAAACACCATAACAAAAGTTTTATTTTCCTTTAGTTGTCTGAGTAAGAAAAACAAAAATTGCAGAGGAGGTCTTTGGACAAATATCTGGAAAATTAATTAAGATAATTGGATCTGAAATTGGATCAGTGATGATTTCTCTGTGAAGTGTCTGCCAATGATTTAGTAATTTGTTTGTTCTAAGGTATGTATTCCTTGCAGACTTAAGGCTGATTAGGCTGCCATGGTAAGATAAAAAATAATAAGTTTCCTATTTTATGAAACATAGCAACATACGCATTGTCTAACATATATATTTATTCATTTATTTACTTAATATATATATATATATATAT
Source organism: Pyxicephalus adspersus (assembly GCF_032062135.1). Taxonomy (NCBI): domain Eukaryota; kingdom Metazoa; phylum Chordata; class Amphibia; order Anura; family Pyxicephalidae; genus Pyxicephalus; species Pyxicephalus adspersus. The sequence continues at coordinate 29,810,762 of NC_092863.1, forward strand.
ATATATATATATATATAGTCATGTAAAAAGAAAGCACACCCTCATTCGTTTTTCAGGTTGTGCCTTTCAGTACATAATACAAAATCAGTGCAAAATCCGGTTTGGACATGGTAGCATTTTCTTTAAATTAGATAACCTCTGATATACAACACCGCATAACATATTACATGTCAAAATGTTAAGCAGTGTGTGAAAATTTAAATATACCCTTACCACTTATATAGGTACTGAGTGGGCATCAAATGCTGCTAATCAACTGCACTTGAATAATTATCATTAGGAACTGAGACAGAGGTTTTGAAAGATCGCAAGTTGGAGCATTCAGGCATGTGTTAACACAGTACCATGGAGGAAAGATATCAGTAACAATTTTAGTGGCACAGCTTAAGTTGCCAAAGTTGTTAGTGAGAAAACAACAAGGCTTCTGCAACATTGTCTTTTGAACATGAGTGTGTGATATATTTGGCAAAAACCAAAGGCTTTTTGTTTAGGCTTGTTTTGTAGCCACAGGAAATGGGCACCAAGCAGTCATTAGGTTTATATCAAAGAATTCTGGAATTCAATTTTAGGGGCATCTGTGTGACACCTAAAGTTTGGCTGAAATTGGGTTATGCAAAAGTACAAGTATCCCAAGCACAGCAAGAAATCTACATTTTGGCTTAAAAAAAGGAGTTACACTGGCCCAGTCAAAGTTCAGATGTCAACTTAATTGAAATGCTGTTAGCAAGACCTTAGGAGAGCTGTGCATAAAGAAATGCCTGCAGTGGGCCAAAAGGGCTAAAAGTGGCTAAACACCAGGATCCAGCAGTGGATCAAAGATCAAGGCTGGGAATATGGCAGGATGCTTGGACCTTTGATCCAAGTCTTGACACCCAGCTGGATCCTGAATAGTGTTGGTCGAATATCTCACTGATCGATTCGACAGCTATTCAATCGAATAGGGTGATATTGTTCGCGTGATCGAACGTCGAATTCGAACACCATTAAAGTCAATAATGGGAAAATTCTGATTTTTTTTTCGGGACTGTGTAGAACTGCAAGAGCAATCAGGGGTGCAGAGCTGACCGCTCCACTCCCCTGATTGCTCTTGCAGCCCTAGCGTAACTATAGTATGTGTTCTTGGATAGAGATTTCCACAGGATCCCCGGGCACTAGAGGTTAAATGGGGACAAGTCTCCCTATTCATTCATCTCTAGTGCTCTGTGATTGGCTGGGAAAAGGAAAATCCTGATGACGCTTGAACTGTCATCAGGGTTTATCTTTCCTCAGGCAATCACAAAGCACTAGAGTTGATGAATGGGGAGACTTGTCCCCATTTACCCTCTAGTGCCCGGGGATCCCGTGGAAATCTCCATCCAAGAACACAGTGACAGAAGGATCATCCTGTCATTGTGGGATAAACTGAAAAAACCTGAAAGTTAGTTACACAAATCACACACATTCAATAGATTACTTTAACATTAAAGCCTCATTTTTAACACATTTTTTTACACACAAATTTGCAAAGTTGAATACCGCGTTTTTCGGATCGGATTCAGATTTGTCACCAACAACAGAATTGCTAAATGGAATCATTATGGAATCGTAGGAATCTATTGCTAGCATGACCAGTTACATTGTTGCTCCATTGCTCAAGTGATTGAGATTCTGCAACTTTCAGGAACAGCAATGGTGTGATTACCCAAAGGCAGGCTTAAAGCTCTTTTGCATGAATCTACCACTGGCAATGTATCACTAGTGGCCACATAGTCCACATAATATCAGCTAATACATTAAAAGACACGTTAGCTTATAAAAAGTATTCCTGAAGTTTTTTATATATCTAGGTGCACTAAGCCAGAACGTATATATTTTTTTCTGGACTAAGTGCCAACCAGGTCTATCCAGGTCCATAATCCATAATTATGGAAGAAAGCTCTAACCAGTTTTTTTTCCTTAAAACTGAACATCTTCAATATACTTTTATAAACCTCTACCTGACTACTATCTCACAATCGTACACACTTCCATCTTACCAATGTTCATTTACATCCTTACTATATTTTTGAATATGCATTGTTCTATACAAATGATTCCTTTATTTAAAATATTGTATTGAATCCAATTTGGCCTAAAAAGATATTAACGCAAGAGTTACAACACCTAGATTTGAGTTTATGAATGATATTATTTGCACAATCATGCATCAACTATAATATTGCATTATTACCTAATGTTTATATTATTATTATTTCTCGTAAACGATGTTACATAATATTCTTGTTTTCCTTTCTCAAATCCTTTATTACATTGTTCAGTACAAGTTTACAAACCAATCCCCTGAAGAAGCCAAGTGGCAAAATGCGTCGGGATAAAGAGATACTGTATATAATGATATCGGATCATATTGTACTGTTAGTATTACAATAATACATGCTATCATGCTGTTTTTGAGCACAGTTGAACTTTGTACAGCACTAAGTAATTACATTATATTATTATTAAGTAAAAGTACATTTTAACTGAAGTGTTGCCTCAAAAAAGCCTTCCTTTTTTCTATTCTCCTAAATACCTGATATGATATTTTAGGCTTGGCAACCCTTTAATCTCTAACCTCTCGGGTGACCAAAACTTCTGTGGGACTTATGATGCACCTAAAGGACTACACACTTTAGTCCTGCCTTGCATCTCATACATGCTCTTCTTATGTACTCAAATTGCTTACTCCTATTGCACCTATAGTATATTTTAGAAGCTCCAGCATATTAGATATACTACCTTATTTTCTGAATGGAGGACATCAAGCATCATCTAGTCTTGTTCTCCCCAGACTGAATGACTTTTTATCAGGCAGGATCAGCGTAGGATTACTTTTTTTTTTAAGGAAAGTAAGGGTGGGTGTAGGGAGGTGCAAAGTGTGCCACTGCATGAGGGCTCAGGGGTAATTTCTGCATGGGGGCCCACTGTTGGCTAAGTCTACCACTGATGATCAGCACCTTGATGACCCCTACCACCAATTATGTCTGTCTGCAGTGCATTAAAAACACTGAATGGATTTGATGATGTCAGTGAGTCTAAAATAAGTTATGTGACAGAAGTAAAAAGGTTGTATTAAATAATTTATTTTGCATGTTGGTGAGGGAGAAGAAGGAACAATGAAAAACAAAAGATAAACAGAGCTGCTGCCCATTTTTGCTCTATGTGTCTGGTGCAACTTACCTTTCTATAAGGTAAAAATCATGATCTAAAATGTTTTACAGGGCTGACAACTCTCTCTCTATGAAGGCAATGGGTACTTAAGGGCTGAGTAGCAAATAACAAAGCACCAACATTGCCAAGTAAAAGAAATAGGAATGCATAACATGTTTCCCATACCTGTAAGTATAATTTTTTCTCTTCACTCTGTGTCAGAGATATAGTGAAGGAAATCTAAGCATGTAAATCTAGGAGCACAGGATTATATTTATTTTTGTTAAAAAGCTTTGGTTGTTGTACCATATTACACCTGTCTCTGGTTTCCCATGCCACTCTTTTTACTCTATTACAACCTTAAGCAATTATTAAAAAGAATATGGCAACCCAGAGTTCGATATCCACAGTTCCTGATACAAGATTAATATTTCTGAATGGCTAGATTAAATGTACTATTTCTAAAATACTACAATTCATCAAATTAGCTAAACCGGTGCAACTGAATACATTCTTTATTTTGTTATATGCACTCACAAAGGTACATTGTGTATCCTATATTATGTGACAAGGATATTTTGTTCAATAGTGAAACATTTATAAATCTGTACAATGTAGAAAACTATTGGTATGAAGTTGCCCCTGGCTGTCCAAGCAGTAGTAGCCATATTAGCAGTGAATAAGTGTTTGCAGAATTGCAGTGTCACGTAGGGAGAGCTACAGTACATATCTATCTCTAGGCATCCCTGAGGAATAATCCTCCGCATTTGGAAATGTCAAGATCCTGGCACTGGTATGCATTAATTAATTTCCCTTTACTGAATGCATTTGCAGTGTTGGTGTGTTTTCCTTCACTTAGCCATGATTTCGGTGTTCATGTTATACTGTTAACAAAGTACTCTGAGTTGTTATTTTCTGCAAATAAAACTTTAAGGTATAAAAGCTTTACAGGAGGGTTGTATGGATAACATATGCATGCATCTATGCATACAAAATATATACATTGCAAAAGTGAAAAAAAAACATGCAGTTAAGTTAAATGATATGCTAGTTCATGCCTTTGGGGTTTAGGGTGTAAAAAGTGATATTAGGCAAAAGGTTATTTAAGGCTTTTAATCAACTATAATATATAATAAAGTCCAAGAGCCAGTCGAACATCAAAATCCCTATTTTGTCTTAAGCAGCAAAATCTAAATCTTCTGGCTATTATTATCATTTTAGTTGTAAAATGATAAAGATATTCCTTGTCTGTCTCTAAAAATGTTAGTTTTTGTTTTCTGCATTCTTTAGAAGTTGTCCTGTAACACCCAAACCTCTCTGAAGGCTGTAACCTAACAGTACGTCAGATTGGAGGGTGTTTATTCAACTTGTAGTCGGAAAATGTTGAATTCAGTAGTATCATTGATGTCATCAGCCATGATTAGATTTTGCTTAAAACAGAAGGTTTTATTTAAAAAAAAAAAGAAATGTATTATTGGTGAGGAAAGAAAGTCACGTATTTGGGCAAATACACGAGACTATAGTGCAGCTTAATCTAGAAAGGATTTTTGATAACATTATTTACAGAATATTGTATGTTGGATGAACAGTAGAACATGCCTACTCAATGACAGTCTCAATGGATGAATGGACAGTTTGAAATCACAATACAGCATTTGGGAATTTCTTAAACCAGGACCTTCATTGTAAAATAAACAGAGTTTTAAAAAAAGTTACAGATTTAAAAATGACATTTAACATTAATAACAACATTTCAAAGAATATATACATTTCAGTGATTTCACTTCCCACAATTTTAATGGTAGGTCAAGCTGAAGATTTTAACTCATATAATAATGTTACATTTGTAGAAAGCATCTTGTTCATATTTTACAAACCACTGTAACCTTATGAAACAGCATACCTTTTATACAAGAGCTATATGGCTGTAAAATTTATGTTAGTCATGGTACAGTCAGGTTTCTTGGGTGTTTCAGGGCCACAACAATATACATAATAGCTTAAATAATATCATTTTACATTTTGTCATTTTTGACAAGATAATACAAGGCTTTGTTGTTCTGATAGGTGGACCTAGTTGGCCAATTTCCAAAAATGACCATATGGAAAAATATGGAGCAATAATTAGAAATATATGCCCTGCATATGTGCTATACCAATTCTGGGGCACACACAAATAAACTAAAGTCTATGAAAACCAGAGAAGTGCACAGTAGAATAGTGCTTTGTGGATGTCCAAAGCATTAAGTAGTTCATTTCATTTCCTAAGGGGACAGTGGAGGGCTTGCTCACATATTGTTTAGAGCCATTTATAGCTTGTGTCAGCATCAATACAGTGCATAGACATTTTATCATACAACAGATGGTTTATGTTTTTTTTTTCTCTCGCTAAAGCTCTGAAGAAAAGTGCCCTTAGTTTACGTGTTTATTCTTGCAAGTTAAAAGGCTGCTGGCAGCAAGCTGCTCAAACCTTTTCAATTAGTGCAGCTATCACATGTATTGCTCACTGCTGTACAGTAGGCTAAATATTTCACATTTGTTCTGAAAGGTCATCAATTATGCTCACCAGTATGTTATGTATAAACATGTATCTGGTTATTCTGTTGGCTAGCTAAGAAAGATTCAATTGTGGAGCTGTCAGGTAATTCATTCCTGTTCTGTTTTTTTTTTCTAGACATAGTCAAGGAAGTTGGAAAAACTATTTAACTTTTGAGATGGAGGAAATATGCAAATGTGCAAACCATTTTTGTTTTATATATATATATAGATATATAGCAAACTTCAGGTATCTCCAGTCAAGAGATATATGATCAGAAAACTGTATTCAAAAAAAATCTATCAAAAGTTATTAAAAAAGTATTAGGCTTCTGTAAACCGACTTCCTAGTCCAGTCTCAACCAATGTTCATGGAACCCTAGGATTCCTTCAGAGGTTGCTCAAGGTCCCTTTTTAGCTATCTGTGAAGGGGTATACTTTCTATTGACCGACAATGTAGGTTGTACTTTTTCCAATACTCTTCTATGGTTTTTAAATAACTTTTCGGTGGGTTAAAAAGGTGGAGAAATGATGCTCTAGTCACACATTTTTATGATTTTGATAAATAATTTTGTAAGACCTTCTCATTGGGCCTTATTTATGAAATCTCTTGAAGAATGGAGAAGATAGACTATCATGGGTGAACTTGAGATATTCTGCAAACCTGGCATAAATATGGTCCAGGATTGAAAACTTTTGCCAACTAGTAGCAATTTT
>NC_092863.1:29817872-29851054 GCF_032062135.1 Pyxicephalus adspersus
TGATAGCCCACATACCTCTCATCTACAGCCTCAACCTAAACATTGACTTAACATCTACCTAAAAACCGTCTAAGTTCCAAAACCCTGAGGAAGCCTAGCCAGGCAAAACTCATCAGGCGAACTAGACTGGAATGGTTACATGATTTTGATGTGTTACCAAATTTGTGTCTAGCAGGAATATTCTCAACCCGGTGATGACACAACGGGCTTGACAATATGTACCATGATTGCTATGTAATTTTGTATGCATCCTTTTATCAATACATAATTATCCCAAAATATACAAGCCCCAAAACCCCATCTTTTCTTGTCTCCCTTTATACTAACCTACTACGGGGCGGCTATTATTTCCCACTACAGTTGAACAGATAGAGAAATATAATATACCTGTATTAATAGACTTAAAATAAAACAGTAACAAAATACAATAAGAATTTAAAATTAATATTATTAATATTAACAAAAATATTTTAAATAGAGTATGGAATGATTTTAAACCCAATGTTTTTTGTGTCATATCTGTCTAATTAACGAGAATTTATATGTAGACAACAGTAAGTTGCCCAACGTAAGGAAAAGCTGATCCTAGACAGTCGTCAACAGAATTACTGTCCCTATTGAAACATTTCTCCATAATCATTTTTTTAGACTGCTCAAAAGTTTTATTTTACCCTCACCAGAGCAAAAATAAAGCATTAATCTAAGAACAGGCACAACAGTACACGTCTGGGGATAGATTCCCTTACCACACTATCTGAAACAAAACAAAAAGTTTTGGCTTTAAATATATTATATATAAGTGCTACAAGAAAAATGCACAGCCCCATTCACAAAAGTCCAACAGTGTCATATAACCACATTAAAAACCTACATTATTTTGGCTAGGGTAAGTGATGGGAGAAGGGGCTCAGGGGAACTAAAGTTCCTGGAATCCACCCTGGTCTACAGTTCTGCTAAAACTTGTAAGAGCTCCATTATGTCATATATACACGTTATGCAAGACCTTTACACTCCATGCTTGCTGTTTGGCACTGAAATATCCTGTAAGACAATATAGTCTTTGATGGGCTGTCAATATAACACTGATTTAAGTTTAATAATTCTTACTCTTTTTATTTAGAAATACTGAAATGTTTTCATGTTTACAAAACTAAAGAAAAAAAATAACATAAATGCCTCAATAATTGAAAGTTTGAAATAGGTCCTTTTTAAGTGTGAAGAGAATGAACACATAAGGAAAAGATGGTGCTTTACAGCAAAAGGAAGCAAATCAATACTGTCAGCATGTTTCCTAGAGCTAGCCAAAAACGGATAAATTGTGTAATTATATTTGACTCTGTTAATGAATGCACAGCAAGCAGAACGTGTGCCAAATTGTGATAAAAAAGAATAAAAATGTGTCATAGCTGAAAAAGCACAGTTTATTGTAAGCCTCTTAAATTATACTGCTTCTGATAATAGCTATTGCATATCAATGAAACATGTGAAGGTAGCTGGCTAAAACTGCAGGAACACTTGGGAAAATATGTCTTTTGATATGAAAATGTTGTCCCCCAGACAGCAAAAGGAGGTAAGACTTGCAGAGCTTATGTAACCCCCCCCCCCCTTTTTTTTTTAATATTAAGACTCCCAGGTGGCATTGCATTGAACTGTGAAAGCTCTGGTGCAAATAATAAAGATCAGTCAATCTAAAAGTCGTATTTTTTTCGCATAAATTTGAGGATTTATACTAAAATATAATAATATGGAGTTGTTCAGTTACTCTATTTGTGGTGTCTGTTTTTACATGTTTTTAGGAATAGCTGCCATGGGCACTACAACATGGAAATCGTCATAGACTTTTAATTACTTTTCACATTATAGACCAGTGTTTCTAAGCCAGGGTTTTGTGGAACGCAAGGGTTCCTCCAGATGTTGCTAGAGGTTCCTTGAGCAACAAGCAGTTTGTGACTCTCAGGTGATTTACCACTGACACGAATAATCTTTTTGGCTATCTGTAAGGGTGGCATTCTTCCCACTGGTCAGCAGTGTTAGAGGCAATGTTCCTAATGACCACTAAGCTAATGAACTGTGAGCTGTGGATAGCAGATGTTCCCTAAAGAACTGAAAGTTATTTCAAGGGCTTCCCCATGTTAAAAAGGTTGAGTAACACTGTGGGTGGGTATAAGGGGAGGTGATTAGAAAAGAGGAGTTGGGGTGTTAATGTGGGGGAACGAAAGGGAGGGTTGGGGGCAGAACTGCAAGTTGGGCACATGCCACACCACATCATTATATACAGCTGCCACTGATTTTAGGAGAATTTTGTAAAATAACCCGGCAGACTTTAAAATACATTTTCCTTTAAGCTTTGCTTTAGAAATGTAATACATACATTAATTACATTAATATATGAGATAACAAAGCCCTAATAGTGACACTTTAGAATATCAATTTTGGTGGAGCAATTGCATTAACACACTGAAAGAAAGCATTTACTATACAGGAAAATGTTTGACATAGGTTTTTAAATGATGCAATAACAACTACAGTGGTACCTCGGTATATGTCCGCTTTGGAATAATTCTAACTTGGTATAAGTCCTGTTTGGACACGAAAAAATTTGCTTGGTGATTTTCTTTCATGGGAACAGATTAATCCTTTTCCTTTTATTTCTTATGGGAAAAATGTGTTTGGTAAAAGTCCTGTTTGGTATATATCCAAAAATCTGGAACGGATTGGGGACCTATACCAAGGTAGCACCGTACTTTCAAAAACAACATCCAAACTCTTTAAGAATTTGTTAAGTTGAAGTTTTCCATCATAGTTAAACATTTCTGCTTGAAATGACTTGAATAATTCATGTAAATGGCAATCAACTAAGCAGCTAAAAAAAGCTTCCTAGTTTGCCAGAACATAAATTAGGAAAATCTAAATAACATCTAAAATCTGTTAGTTTGGAATAAGAAAAAACGCTCATGTCAGCTAAGTCTTTATTTTTGTGGTGCTCTGTAGTTGAAAAATCAGTTTTTTTTCACTAAATAAAAGGTCATTCTGTATATGTCTAGCTTCAGGGGATGTTACTCAATATGGCAATGGAAAAAGCACAGAGAATAGACAGAGTGCAGCAGCCCATAGCAAGCAGTCATAGCCAACTTAGTGAAAGCTGAATGATTACCATGGGTCACTAAACTTTGCACTTAAAAAAGTATTTTAAACCCTAAATCTAACATGTGAAGCACAAGTCTAATTAATAAATAAATAACTTGCTTTGCCTTCCTTGAGCCAAAATCTACTTACTATGATGTCTCATATGCTCCCTCTGACAGACACTGCAGATTACAGGGGGAGGGTTTCATCAATCAATCCAGAAAACAATGGTCAGGAATAGGTATGAACAGGAGTATATTGACAGTCAACAGATTTGTAAAGCTGTAGTGATAATGCTTATAGGCTCATCCCCAACATGACATTGTAATGCAAGCAGGCACAAGCTGGATGAGAGAGGCAAGGCCGCTGTGCATTCAGGACCAGTACAGCATTGTTGCCACACCATCACAGGAAAGCGCACTAGACAGATGTCACTGGCAGGGCCAATAGGTATTTGTGGGCTTTTGTAGGAAGACTAATGGGTGGCTATAGGTATGGACTCGCTTATAATAGCTGCAACACATATTTTTTATTGAGAAACTGTAGTTCTTTTAAAGAAATGTATTTTAATCAAATGTTCTAATATTCAAAAAATTGGGAACATTTTTGTAAATCAATGTTTTTTATTCTCATTTTAGGCCGACATGTAGAACATATTATTTTACCTTCACGATCACTTGTTTTCTCCCTTCTGTTACGCACAGAGAGCCAAGACCACTAGGGGGTGCTATGGCTCACTCAGAGGTGTAAGCCCTGAGAAGGGCCAAGGTGTAGAGACTAAGAAGTAACCAGGTCTTCTCCGGAGCCTTTAGTGGTGAGAACGCTGGTTAATGCCAGGTTGCGGTCCTTGGGCACACCAAGGTGGGCAAAACACGGTACCAAATCACAAAGCAGAAGGATAGTCGAGGAAGGCCAGGGTCGAGGCAGGCAGCAAGCAAGAAAGGTCAGGTCACATGCCAGTGGTCAATTGCCAGGGATCCAGGAGACAGACACTAGTGACACAGGGGCCACTGAGGGCACAGGGAACACAGGAGATACTGGAAACAACAGGAGGCACAGGTGTTTCAGGGATTTCCACAGACTGACAGGAACACTGGAACAGCACAGGGAAGTTGGCTGGGAACCAACAGAATGGACAACAAGGGGTTAACCCAGGAGTTGGCCAGAGGAAACACTGGATTAAGCGACAGGTGAACAGGAACTATCTCACAGAATTAGGGGCTCGGCACTAGTGGAGACTTGTTCCACGAAGACTGAGTGCAGTCTGTGAGCTAGCTAAATAGCCAGGGCTGGTCAAGGAGCTATTTTCTGATTGGCCAGTGGATTGGATGGAATTGATACAGCTTAGAAACAGAGGCACGCCCAGCGTCAGAACTGCTCACATGCGCAGGGGAGAGATGCCTGAGCTTTAGTGAGGAAAAGGTAAGTGTGACACCTTCTTTTCTCCTGCTTTGTTTATGGAACTTAATAGCTCATCAATCAATTTACAATTAACATTTCATCATTCAAAAGTTATTCTATGGTGGTTAATTATTTTTCAATGCTTAGGGCTCTAATTATAAAACAGTGAATTGGACATTCCCTTAAACATTCTTTATTGGTAATCTTCCTGGTTCATATGTTTTAAGGGGAGATCTTCCCAATAGGGATCCAACTAGCGATAAAAAGTGACAAATAGTGAACGAAGGTAAACATTCTCATTTAGCATCACTAAAGCTGAAATGATTTCCATGACGATTAAAAATGGATATCGATTTGTAAAAAACAGCTTCTCTTAAAAAAGATAACAAAATACCAGACCCAAAGAATGGATGTAATACTCAACAAAGGGAGGAACAGCCACTAAAATTTTTTAGAATGTATTGTATGTATGGTGCATGCATATTAAAGGATTTATGTGGACAGTGTTTTTCAACCAGGTTTCCTACAGAGGTTGCTAGGGGTTCTTTGAGCGATGAGCAGTTTGTCATCTTTTTGGCTATCTGCAAGGGTGACATTATTCCTAATGGCCAGCATCATTAGAGGAATTTTATCCCCTTGACCGCCACACTAATGTACTGTGAGCTGTGGATATGATAATTATAGTGGGATTTCCCTGGAGACCTAAAAAGTATCTTAGGGGTTCCCCCATGTTAAAAAGGTGAAGAAACACTGGTATAGATTATAGCAACATGCATTTAGCTCTGCAGTGAATGCCCATCCATTTTAGGCCAGTGCTACAAAACTATAAATAGTCCATATACAATTGGTTAATTCTGGTCACTCAATGTATGCTTTCTTCTTGCTTTACGTCCTTACGATTAATCCACCCTCCCTGGCTGAGACATAAGTGGGATATTATTATCTTCAGTATGCTTCTACAGTTTGGATGGCTGACTTATTACAGTGGACCCTGGTGTTACAACCGGTCTAACATATGAACAAATTGAGTTACAACCAAAATATTAATTTTACCTTACAACCAAAGTCTTGAGGACTGGAATGCTGGCAGAAGCCAACACTGTAAACAAAGACCCAACATTCCATGTGTGTGTAAGCGTGAGTCTGAGCCCAGATACACCTAAAAGAAGAAGGAAATCTCACTAATATTTAAAGCATGTCGAAATCCACCATCTTGATAATCTTACAAAGAAAAGATTTGTATTAGGAAGCTAGTGTTGCTAAAGGTGTTACTATTTACTAAGACTATTATTAGTGTGGATAAACAAAAGGCAGATGGCAGGTGATAGCCTATCTGAGTCTAGATGTGTGTGGTGACCTCAAGATAAAGCCTCTCTTATCACACTGAGACCCCTAGATTGTTCAGAAAAAATAAGGTCATGAAGAATAAGCTAGGGGTTATGTGGAGATCTAACACAAAAGCCTGGGTGACAAGAATACTTTTTCTTGAGTGGATCAGGAGGTTTTATGTCATAATGTTAAGAAATATCTAGATAGCAAAGGCTTACCACTCAAGGCTCTACTCATCGATGGACAATGCTCCTGCTCACCTTTGAGACTTAGAAGAAGAGTTGACAGAAGAATGCCCATGACTCACAGTAGATTTCCTCCCACCTAAAACAACTCCTCTACTGCAGCCTACAGACCAGCAGGTTATAGCTAATCTTTAAGAAGCCATTCACCAAGGAACTGTCCCAGAAAAGCTTCCAGATGGTCTTGGATTTAATCTGGAAGGAACATTTCAACATCATTTTCTTGTGTGGGGTTATTAAGGAAATCCTGGGCCAATGTCTCTCTAAGGATGCTGCCTGAGATCTGCCTTGAAGAAAGTGTCATCTAAAATTACAAAGTTGAGAGACTTTGAAGACTTTGTAGAGGAAGCTGAGCCTGCAACTGGCCCTGTGGTTGATGAAAATGTCACTATAACCGAGTCCAAGCTTGCAGGTAGATAGTGGTGATGTTGAGGAACTGGTGGAGGAACACTTACAGAAATTGTCTACAGAGGAACTTCTGCAACTTCTGGCAGAGCAACAGAGAATGTCAGCTGAGGAGCTTTCTGAAGAGGATCGGAAGGTTCAACAACCAGTGCAGCAAATTTCTTCTTCTGAAATAAAGGAAATCCTGAAAAAATGGACAGAGCTACAAACATTTGTAGAAAAGAGGTACCCAGACAGAGAAAAAACATTCTCATTTCAGTCTCTTGCCTAATGACAATGTCATGTCATACTACAGAACAGTGTTATAGAAAAGACAGAAACAGACAACCTTAGACCAGTTTTTAGTTCTGAAAAGGTTGAGCTAGATATGTTTTTTATTTATTTGTTGAAATGTTGTATTACTGTAAATTAAGCTAACCGTTAAAAAATAAAGTAATTACTTTTATCTATACTAACAGTATAATCAATGCAAATTAAAGCCTTAACTAGAATGCCTACATGTTCTTGGCAGGAGGTGGCCCAAAACTCCTTGATGCACTACCTACATCATAGAATACTACTAAACACCCAATAAGGATTTCATTAAAAAGGAAAACAAATATATATTATATATATATATATATATATAAAAAAAAAACTAAGAAAAGACTAAACACTTTTTAGGTATATAGGGATACACCTGAAGAGTGCAAATAAAATATTTGCACTGTAGTTTACAAAAACAACTATCTGATGAGTTCTATTCACTCCATGCTAAAAATATAAGGGAGGGGTGGGGTGAGACCACTCATTAAAAGAAATTTGTATATTGTTGACAACTGAAGAAATAGCTATTAATCAGTTGTTGCAGGCAGATATTGGTCTTTTTTGATTGTACAGATGTGGGTGCGCAGGTAGGGCACAAATGTACAAGAACACTACTATATAGAGACCCCGATAATGATCACACAAAACATTTTTTATTTTAATTGGTATCCTTCATGAAAATAACAGAAAATGGGACTGATATAAAAGGTCCTTTTTTGGGCACCTTTGTAATGGGAAGATAATACTCCGCCTCTGGTCTCCTGGAATCTCCTGCTTATAAATCATCTTTGCACATGATTATTTGATCTGTACTGATGCTCACACAATAAACTGTTGTCACTATTTAGGCCTTTAAATGGAAGGTCTGCCCCAGTAAAACATTTTTAAAGTCAAATTTCATAAACTCCTACACATGAGAGTTACCACAAACCTAATGTACCACCACCCCCTATCCAAATCCATCCCAATCCAAACCTTATACCTAATTATGGCTTACATTTGCCACGTATATCCCCTACATGTATGCCTTTTTTAATAAGTATTTTAGAAACAGATTTCCAATTCCAATGAAAAAGAATAACGTCATATGAAATAGACTGGCAATATGTATCTGGTGCTGTATCTCTTTCCAATGTTTAAATTTAGACCTCACGTTTGAAAATGATGGTTTGAACAGATGGATGTTCTTCAGCAGATTGAGCTCTTAGACAGAATGGATGTGAATGAAAGAATCTCAAGACTTAATAAGCATAGGCAAACAATTTAACCACACATGGAAATTCTTAAAACATTACAGAAGATGAACTATTCTGCCTCCAAACTATCATTGAACTAGACTGCTGCTGTCAAATGTTGTAAAAAAAAAAGACAAACCTTTCAGGAAGTTTACAACAGAAAAATGTTCTCTTTCACTAAGTAGAATTTTCATACCATGCAAAACCAATATTTTTGGAAGGAATGTGACCATATGCACTGTACTAAATAACTTTCTTGTGCTATCACTGTGGGCTGTAAGAGAAGAAAAGATCCCCACCATCGTTTTGGAATCTATATTTATAAGCATAATTTTATTTTGTAAGTTTTGCAATACCATATCTGTATGATTTGTATAGTAAAGGTCTGTTTAAGGCAAAAGTATTGATTAGCTGGATCTGACAGCATTCCTTAGCAGAGTTTACAGTTAGTTGAAAAAACTGGGCCTATCGAAATATGGATCAGAAAGATACGTAATTATGTGCACTGTCCTTAACAAAGAACTCAGGAAACTCAAGCCCCACTGCAGCAAGTAAGATCTGACAGTAGGTATGAAGAATTTATTTCAATACCTAACAGCAGACAGAAATCGATGATTTACAAGCAGAAAGTGTGACCACCTCTATTAAAGCAGACATTTGGGAGGTTGCTGGTCAGGTGTTACACAATGCCAAGGAGAAAAGACATCAGAAATCATCTTAGAGAAGAATTGTTGCTGCCCATCAATATAGGAAGGTTTATAGGGCAATTTAAAGTCCCTCATTCTACAGTGGGAAAGATTATTCACATTGAAAATATTCAAGATTTTTGTCCTAAATAAATATACTTCAAAGACAATATTTTCTTTTTATTCTTATTTTGGTAAGCAAACATTAGATTAAAAAAAAACAGTACCTTCTGGTAAAGGTGATATTCTTCATTAGACAAGCAAAGCTGACATTTGATAAACTGACAATAAGTAAACCAGTAAGTTGTTCACAATTTCAAGAAGTTTGTGGATGTCTGTGAGTTTGGCAAGGGACTCAAAAGTTATTAGTTTACCTAATTATTTACTATCACAAAAGATTTCAGGACTGCTGTTTTTTCCAGGACTGGTCAACCCAGCAAACTTAGCAAGGACTCCCAATAATTACACCACAGGATCCTTATGTAATTTTTTGCAGAAGTAAATGCATTCATCTACAGTTGTCAGAGATTGCATCAATTGAAATTCAATGGGAAGAGCACCAGGAAAAAACCTTTGATGTCCAAGAAGAACATTAGATGAAAACCACAGTTTTTTTCATTCAACACATATAATAAAGCTAGGTTTTCTGTAACAATGTGCTGTGGACTGGTGAATCAAAGATAAGGATGTTTGGCCATATTAAAAGTAGGCCTTTTTGCATATTGAAGACAGCATTTCAGGAAGAAAAAACTCCATACAAACTGTGAAGAATGGTGGTAGAAATGGTATGGTTTGAAGGTTCTTCAGAACATGAGAACAAGTCTTCACATGAACTATGAATTCTGTATTGTATCAAAGAGAATGTAAGGCAATCTGTCCAAAAACTGAGAATGTGGACTGGCCTATTTAAAACGATATTTTGAATCCTAATTAAATGTTTTGAAGGGGATTTAAATGGACAGTCCATGTAGGAAAACACAAGTATATATGTGGTCAAACATTTTATGAAAACATTGATGTCAGAGATTGCCTAAACAAGGTCCATTAGGTTTTTGAGTTACCTTTTCAGTGGGTGAAGTGGAAAATATTTGCCTCCCTTAGCTACAGGCTATCTGACACTTCAAGATGTGTTGGAAAGCATGTTGTACTTAGTCAGGGTGTCATTTAGTAATGCAGGGATCAGTAGGAGGAGGCACAATGTACAATAATTAAAATTGTACTGTACAGACATGCATAGTCAGTTAATATTTACTTATATTAAAAGAAGTTTAAAAAAGTATTCATTTTAAACAGCAGCACAGAAATATTGTTTTCATTACAGTGGGGAAAGTTAACAATCTAAAATGTTAACCTGAATAACAAGAACCATCACTGCTGTCTATGTCCCTGTTCTAGATTTTCCTTCAGTACTTATTGATAATTTTACTGTCACTATAACAGTAAGTGAGGATAAATCCTACTAGCAGAGCCATTAGTTGCAAACTAAATAGGGGTTATAACTCTTTCCTCACATAGCTAAAAACAAATAAACACAATTAAGGCTGGACATACATTTATGATTCAATCATTTCCAATCACGCCTGGGTATTATACAGTTATGTTTCTTCTTTGATTCCTTTAACCTACTTAGGGGTTTTATATTTAACAAATGCTAAGCTCTTCTCCAATTACAGTTCTTTATATCATTTAACTGTTAAATACTTAATGAAAAGGAGAATTTCCTGTTTTTCTGAGAAAAAGTTATAAGTTGCAGGCATTACAAAAATTTACCTACCTATAATATTTTTCTGAAATTGGGACTCGATTGAATTTTTCAGCTTAAACCATCTATTACGTTCCAGGTGCATTAAAACAACATACTGATAAAAGTAGTAAATGGGGGTGGATTGATGGGTAATGTGTACCCAGCAGATCCAGAACTCTGCAACCAGCAGGGAGCTTGAGCTTTACTGATTGCAATACTATAGGTCTGACTTATTAGGAGGAGTTATTTAGGCTTTAGGCAGACAAAATTTAAAGAAATTTACACTATGCTTTCTATTGCAATTGATATGCCTGCATTATGCCATTTTAACACATTTGTATTTCACATCATGCCATCTTTTTCTATTAGCCTTCATTTTTCTCACTAACATAGATTGTGGTTCATCATATGATTTCCATGCACATTTCATAGACCAAAGGGCATGTCCAAAACTCATTTGTTTCATTTTTCATGTGATGTTTGTAGTCAAGATTATGTTTCAGGGCTACAAAAGCATACAGATATCTTAAAATGTATCTCAAAATCATATCTGCCCTGGTCATCATTGTCACCAAAAAAAAAGTAAGGAGATTCCTTTCAGTGACATGCTGACTTCAAGTACACTAACGCCCTTTTTGGAATTGTGCCTTTGTATGGCTGCTTTATATTAGTTCATTACTCATAAATAAATTAAATAGGAGTGGCTAGAAACATAATCCTGCTTCCTTGTTCAACAAACTTAGTATAATAGAGAAAAGAAAAGTATCAGGAAAACAAACTGCATATTGGAAGAGGATCTCATCTGTGATTGGGATATGAAGAAGCAGCACATGTGGAAAGAAAGGTAATGTACAAGAGCAACAGGAAAAAAAGCCACTATAAGCAGTAGTAATATTCCGTACACAGCAATAGGTTGTGCCTGAAGTTTCTAGTTTCATCATGAAGCACCTTATTTCCTTTGCAAATGTTTACCAGCATTGTACCAGTCAACCATGCCCTGACTTCTCTCTCTGGGAATACATCTGCTGTTTAGGTATGCAAGTGAACCACACCATTTAACAGGGTGACACCTTGTTTCCTTTTTATTTACAAAAAGTTACCTTCTATTCCTACTAATCTACTTTATAGACCTCTTTCAGCCTCCTGTATTATTATAAAGACCAGTGTTTCTCAAACTTTTTAATAGGGGGGATGCCCTTAAAATAACTTTCAGGTTTTCAGGGAACCCCCGCTATAATTACTATATCCAACCGTTCACAGCATACTAGTGTGGTGGTCAGTAGTGTGGTGGTCAGTAGAAAGAACGCCTCTTACATTTTGCTTTAGAATCCACTTCATTAAATTAGACCAATGTTATACGAGCTCTTAGTTCTGTGTACAGCACTGTGTATTCAGTTCAATAACCCTTTTACTATTTGATTAGAGAAACCCATTTTAGCTGTGTTATTGGCTTTTCTATTAACAGTTTGTTTCTCATTTTATTACTTTTAAAAGTAAAACATTTTAACCCATATATTTGGTGCACAAACCTAATATAAAAAAACTAGGGATACCATATGTCAGAATAATGATTTTTTTAAACAAAAAATAAAATAAATTAAGCTAAAAATACAAGAGACTTCAATTTTTTTTTAAATAGATTTTTTTGATTGTATCCAAGAATTGTTAAAATCTATTTTCACAAGACACATTGTTTGTATTTTTAATAAAAAGTTTAAATTAATGGACATATCATATTTTAAAAGTTTTTGATTAATGCACAATAAATATTCTTGAAATTAAATGTATTATTTGCAACTAATTCTGAAATGTGTAAAGCTGAAATACAAGAAGCTGTACAAAACACAAATCAATGCAGTTTTGTACATCAATAAATCTATTTTTCAATCCAAGCAGTGTAAGTACATAGGCTTCACCTGGGATTTGCCTCTTGCAGTCATTGTACAACAGAGCTCAATAAGCAACACAAAGAGCCAATCTTGTGCTACAGTGGTAATGTACTAACAACATTTTAAAAGCTATTATCAGGAGAGAGCAGAGTGAGATATAGATGAAATTAGGGAACACTGAAATGCCAGAACATCACACTTGAGTCTCAAATCTATGATAGCATATACAATGTTCACAGCACTCTGATTAGGCAGTTTACAACCTAGAGTCTCTGGCTAATTACTTAGAGTCCATAATTTATACACCAATGCCTTTCAAGGACAAAAATGAAAATCAATGCAGGAAATTAGTTTCTTAAAAGAAACTAAAAGACATCTCTATTTTATGTATGTGTATATACAGTACATAGGCATAATTATCAACCAAATTCATCATATAAAATAATCTCAAATATTCATCATTCTAATGAATACAAACAGCTCTCAAACCTAAACATTTTAATCAGACCAAATTCAAAAGTAACAAGTTAGACAAAACTAAAAGTAACACCAAAATACAGGAAAGTGTCAATGCAAAACATTTTTTAAAAAAAAAGGAGAAAATGCATGTAGATACGGCAACAGTACACAATTGTATATACCGTATATCACTATTGACCTGGAATTTTTTTTAAATTTATTTTTCAGTTTTGCACTGACACGTTACTGCATTTTTGTGTTAGCTTTATTTTTGTCCTAAATATTATTTTTCAATTATGCAATAATTGTGTTTCAGATAATTTTATTTTAATGGCTATGGTGAATTTAGTATTTTTTTGTTTGTTATGGATCACAGCAGCACTTTACAAAGTCCATAGTCATTTCACTGTTTCTCAAAGGAGCTTACAATCTAATGTAAATACCATAGTCTATGGTCAATTTTTGAGGGAAAGCCAACTAAACTACCTGCATGTTTTTGGAATGTAAGAAGAAACCGGAGTACTAGAGTCCTGATCGACATTCAAACCTGGGACCTAGTGCTTCAAAGGCAAGAGTGACAACCTTTGAGCCAACCATCAATAGGTGTATATATATAAACAGTATATACATACATAGTATATACTACAGTATATATAGAAAATGTATTTTCTGAATTTGATTTTTGTTACATTTCTATATCCCTGTAGAAAGAGGGTTATTTTGGTATCCATAATGCATTGGTTGTATATGTTGTTGTTGGACAATAAATGATGGGCTCTTTCACAAAGTGGATTAGGGATCCTTTCTTTGCAAGTTTGAGGGAAAGATCAGCTTTTCAATCTTTTTGCCTCTCCTACACTATCCAGTCACGTGTTTAGAGTAACAGGGAAGTGTTAAGTGACTACCACAAAGAAAAATCCGACTGCCAGGGAACAAAATAATAGATAATGTTCAGAAGTAATTCAGAACAAAATTAGGTAAGGAATGAGGCAAAGTATTGTATACACTTAGCACTATGAATAAGCACATAATGTGAGCTACTAATGGTTGGTTTCCCCTAACTTCAAAACAAAAAAAATGATTAAAAATGATGAGACAAATGATATAAAAGCCATGTCCATAAATATAAATACTAATAAACAAGTGGGGCCCCAAATCAGAAAGACAAATTCTCTCCATGTAGTTGCTGGTAATTAACACAAATATCTAATCAACTAATCACATGACAACAATGTAATGCATAGGCGTGTAGACATTGTCAATTCGACCTGCTAAAATTTTAACTGAGCATCAGAATGGGGAGGAAACTTGAAATAAGTGACTTTAAACATGGCATGGTTGTTGGTAAAAGGTTGTCTGGTTTATGTTTTTCAGAGATTACTGATCTGCTTGGATCGGAGTAAAAATACCTTGCTGATGACAGGGGCCAGAAGAAATGACCGGACTGGTTTGAGGCGATAAAAATTGCAACTTGAAGCAGATGGGGGTACAGCCGCGGGACACCACACTAAGCACCAATCCTGACAGCTAAAAACAACATCAGATGCTACATTTTGCATTGCCTTAGCACAATTGGAAACAAATATAAAATAATCTCAAATATTCATCATTCTAATGAATACAAACAGCTCTCAAACCTAAACATTTTAATCAGACCAAATTCAAAAGTAACAAGTTGGAAAAAACTAAAAGTAACACCAAAATACAGACAGGCAAATTCTCTCCAAGTAACTGCTGGTAATTAACAAAAATATCTAATCAACTAATCACATGACAACAATGTAATGCATAGGCGTGTAGACATTGTCAATTCGACCTGCTAAAATTTTAACTGGGCATCAGAATGGGGAGGAAACTTGAAATAAGTGACTTTAAACATGGCATGGTTGTTGGTGAAAGGTTGTCTGGTTTATGTTTTTCAGAAATTACTGATCTGCTTGGATCAGGGTAAAAATACCTTGCTGATGACAGGGGCCAGAAGAAATGACCAGACTGGTTTGAGGCGATAAAAATTGCAACTTGAAGCAGATGGGTTACAGCCGCGGGACACCACACTAAGCACCAATCCTGACAGCTAAAAACAACATCAGATGCTACATTTTGCATTGCCTTAGCACAATTGGAAACAAGAAAATTAGAAAAATATTGGCTGATCTGATGATTCTCGATTTCAGCAGTGACATTCGGATGGTAGGGTCAAAATTTGACATCAAAAACATAAAAGAATAGATTAATCCTTCCTTCTATATTGGTTCAGGCTGTTGTTTGTAGTGTTATGATGTTAGGGAAAGGCACACTTTGGGCCTTTTAGTACTAACTGAGCATTGTTTAAATACCAAAGCTTACCTTAGTATTGTTGGTGATCATGCCCATCCCTTTATGACTGCAGTGTACCCATCTTTCGATGGCTGCTTCCTAGCTTGTTGAACATGACAATAAGTTCACTGTGCTCAAATGGCCTCCACAGACATCAGATCCTAATCCATTAGAGCACCTTTGGGATGTGATGGAACAGGAGTTTTACATCGTGGATGTGCAGCTAAAAAATCTGCACCAACTCCCCGAAGAAAATTTCCGGATCCTTGTTGAATTCATGACACTAAGAATTATAGCAGTTACGAAGGCTAAATGGGAGTCCAATCTGATATCATCAAGGTGTACCTAATAAAGTGACAAAAACAACAAAAATATTATATAAATATTGGAATAAATATTATTGGAATAAATATTGGAACAAAAATATTAACTTTAGGTGGACTGAACCTTCAAAATGTTATTCCTAAGAGTAACTAAGGTCACATGCATTACAATCAGAATGTTAAATCTCTTTTAAAACTACAGTCACTAGATAGTACAAATACCTGCCTGATGGTATACAAATTAAATAGAAGGTTAAGGTAGGTCTCCATAATACAAAGCTGTGAATCTAAAACTAAAGACTGTACACATATTACAATAGATTTGAACATGTATGTCAAATTTCGGATTTATTTTATTAATAATTATTGCATATGATGATTTCTGTTTGAGATCTAAATCTGTCCAATCACTTATTCAGCCCTCGTTCAATATACATTACATGACAAAGCTGCAAACAGTAACAGTCACAAACAGGATTTTGTTCTAATCATTAGCCTTGCTCTCCACCTATTATCTGATTACAACAGACATTGCTGGAACTCCCTTTATTTTGAAACTTCAGATGTGCAAGACATAATGAAAATATTACTAGCAGCTGTAGAGCCAATTACAGAGCAACTTTTAATAAAATGAAAATGCTTAAATTTGCCTGGAGCTTATATATTTGAAAAACAACACCTAAACTATACCACATAACATAGAAAACTGCTATTTTAGCAACTGAATGGTGACCGTTGGTAATTTCTTTATTCCAACTAACAGGTATTCAGTTATTATTCAGATTTCAATTTTGTTTTCATTATGTTATAAGATTTGCATCAGCCAAAATTCTGTCTTCATTGTAGCACCCTGGACAAACCCTTTAGCATACTTGTTTGGTATCCATACATCTGCTTAATCAGAAAGAAAAGTACTGGAGGAACCTGGACGAAAACAATCCAAAAAAAAGTTGACATACCCCTCAATGCTTATCTTTCAAGGTAAGAAGTCTTTATATGTCTCTTTGTATTTTCAGCCCTAAAGAGACCCTGATGCATGTTTAGAAATCACACCATCGTTCCCCTGCAATAGAAAAAGCTGAATACTTACCTTCACCATGAAGCAAATCAAACTTTTGCTGTCTTCTTCTGCTGTGTCTGGGTATTGCTGCTATCTGACACACCTGTGCCCGATATTGTATCCCCTGTTGAGTACCGTGGTTCCAACTACCGGCCACTGTTTCCTGTAATAAAGTTGCAGCCACATAAGAGAAATCACAGCACCTGGGAGACACACTACCTGACACATCCAAAAGTATCACATAGCAGATCTCATCATAGAGGTAAGAGGTAATACACCATAGAGGTAAGAATGCAGATTCTACTACTGCCTGGAACAGCTATCCAGATGTCTCTTTAAAAGGCTTTGTATGAATTTGATTTATTGGGTTAAAAATTACATTTTTTTAGTTTCATCATGTAAATATGTAAAAAGTAAATAATATATTGTGTTTTTTTCAACTAGCAAGTGAATCTACTCTGTCTATTGTCTGTTTTAGCTTTGATCTTGTTATTTGAAACATTTTGTCTACAGAGGTCAATAACCGATGCTAAAAATTTCGGCTTAACTAACAAAAAAAAAAATGAAGGCACTCATTAGTAACATATTCTGCTTTTCTTCCTTTTTAGAAAATAAATAATGCTTCATAAATTATGTCAGATGGATTGTATTTGTAAAACAAGGTTTTCATATAAATATAAAAAAATGAATAAAACTGTTGAAAACACTTGAATTTCAAAAAAGTTATTATTTATTTAAAACAATTTCACAATCACAAAACCTTGCTGTCAATGAAAAAATACATTGGTTAAGGGCCATTTTATCTTTATTTTGTATGTTTCTACAGATGTATTACATGTACAGTATAGAATCTTTATTTGACAAAAATGTACTAATTGACAAAGAATTTCCAGAGAATTTGTTCTCTGTCAGGCATTCTATCTCTGATTTGAACCCACAGCTATATGAATGGTGTTAAAGGGCGGAGTGGGTAGGTATTGTAGTTAGCCTTACATTGGCTCAATATAAGGAAGTGTGTTACCTGTTCATTACACTGAATTGGACAACACACAAAATTGAACAGAAATGCATGCAGCATCTCATTGAATAAATGAAAATATATCAGACAATGCTTATGTATTTCATACAATATGTATGGCCTTGACCTGGAATATAGATCTGCTCCAGAATTGGAAACATTTGCTGCAAAATAACTAATGACTTTGTGGAAATCCATTCCAGGTTTGCTGGATTTCCCAGCTTAAATGGTGAAAGTGTCTTCTCTCCAGCCTTGGAGAGCTTTAATAAATCAGGGCCTATGTGAGTGCAGTGAACTGCATTACAATGTGCACAGAAAAGAAGGCCTTACGATTCTAACTTTATCACTTCAATTCACATGCATTTTACAGCTGAATGTAAAAAAATTACCTAATTCATAAAACACTATTAAGATTTTACCAATAATTAAGTCTTGACCATATTAAATGAATAGATGTCTTTCAGCCATGTATTTTCATAATGTTTATCTTATCTGTGAATCTTAGAAAGATAAACTTCAACACAGTAATACAAACTATCTAATGTGATGCTACATCCACAGTGATAACCTGCAGCACTTTGAAAAAAAGGAATTTCTCTATTTTTGCATGGTTGTTAATATTATGACCACAAAGATTACATCTTAGCTCTATTTTTTTAGCTATGCTGGCCTGCAAACCATTAGGTAGACAGTGACCCAGTTACAGTGCATTAAGCTTGCATTTAGAAGGCCATTGTCAACCACTTTTTTTTAAAGGCAATGTTAGATCATTTATTTATTAGTTTCTTAATAGTAAAAAAAAAGAACTACATACTTTAAGTGTGACAGCGTTCATAATGTAGTGGACTAACAGGAAATACCGAGTCAAGAGACTCTAAAAATATATATTATAGATGTCCTGTATATAGGCTTGAGAGTCACATGATAGCCACTAACCACAACTTTTAATAGCTGGCATTTTTATTCTACTGTAGATACAGAAATGCTGTTTAAATAAGCAAAATCAGCAAATTACATAAATATAATAATTTGCAAATGCCTTGTACTCTTTTTTGCTCATACAAGGCAGAAGCAGAAAAATGTTGTCCAAAAGAATGCAAACTAAGCATGAAACCCTAATACATTTATTCTCCTATTATTTTATGTCCTTGCATTCTGTTTTTATCCTTTGGTGGGATCAATGTAGTTAACTGAATAAATACATATATATAAATTATATATATATATATATATATATACACACACATATATATATATATATATATATATATATTCAAATGATACTACAAAGTGCCATAGTTAGGAGTTTTTAACATTAATAGGATTTTACTCAAACAAATAACATGAAACACATTTGTATGGGAATCATAGATTTTGACTCTAATTTTATATCTCTAACAGTCTAGTTACTTTATAGGATGAGGTCTGCTGAGTAAAAGGGCTTTGTTATTAGTGGCTTTAGTTTTTTTTTAGAGGCTTTTTTGCTTTATTAATTGCTTTAGACTTTGCTAGGATAGGGAGTTCCAGAAGGTGTCACTATTTTGTCCTAACAGGCCAAACAGTGTTATTATTATTAATTTTATAATTATTAAACAGGAGTTATATAGCACCAACATATTACGCAGGGCTGAACATTAAACAGGGGTTGCAAATGACAAACTAATACAGACAGTGACACTGGAGGAGAGGACCCTGCCCCGTAGAGCTTACAATCTAGTTGCTTGGGGAGTTAACACACAATAAGAGAGGAGATATGTAGAGGTGGGAAATAGGTGGGAAAGGTGGGAAATAGTGACGGTTTCAAAAGACAGAACATGGGTAGATGGGTAGGCAAGTTTGAAAAAATGGGTTTTGAGTGCTCCTTAATCAGCCTTCACAAATACCATTTAGCACCAGTAAATATTTCCATCGAAATTCCTGCAAACTGAACTGACCCTTTAAAAGGGAATATGTAATATGATATTACCACCTAACACACTAAATTTACCACCAGAAACCTGCATTTAAAAAATGAGTCCCTTTGTTCCTGGACCTGCCCTTGTAATAAAAACACTTGCACTTTTCCTTCATCTAAGCATTTAACGATTCAGCATAACACAAAGCTGCAGCACAAAAGTAGAAGTAATGGCGGCACATTGGCTTAGTAGATAAACACCATTTGTTACCAGTTTTAGAATTACCATGGGGTCATTAAGAATGGGCACCAGAATGTAGCTAAAACCAAGGGGGGCTGAGTCTGTTGCAGACTGGCTATTTTTTTCTAGGAGCCCACCAGTGAGAAACCTTCTCTAACCCAGGTCATTGTAACTGTAGTGCACACCCCTCAAGATATTAAACTAGCAGTATTTAAAGCAATTTCAAAAACATAGGTAAGTGCAAAAGCAGAAAATTCAACTATAAGGAGGGTAAGCATTTTTTTTAGATGCACTGCCTTGAGCAATTTTACAATTTGTTCTAGTACAACCCCGAAGGCCTAACATGGAAAAAAAAATGTTTATACACTATTACAGACTAGAGATTCGATCCTATAAATGGAGAAGAACCGACACAATAACTGCAGATTAGAGGAGGTGCTAGGAAATAACGCTTACATTTACTGCATGTACTGCACGAGCTGAATACAAAAAACAAAAACATGAACATGACCTTTTTAGGTTTATTGATGGTTTCTGCTAACATTGGAGTTTTCTTTAAAATTGATAACTATGTATGACCTGCAAAACTGTAATATTTATGAGTATAGAAGACATGATAAAGGCTTCTTGCAAATGCAGTAGTGGGGATGCAGTTCTTCATATTTGGCTTCTGTTTTTCACATGTAAATGACTTCACAATGTCAGTGTGAAAGTTCAGTGACATGTAACATGTCTATTAAGCAATGCAATCCTCCTGGGGTAACAGAGTACACAGAGAATGTAAAAGGAAGTAATGTGGCAAAGAGACGTTAAGGAAGTCCCTGCAAATGAGATGAGAAAATGAGGAAGCAGCCAGTCAGTTCCAGTTGATAGATTTCTACAGTGCACTGCTGCTCCTATTCTATGATCGCTTCTATTATTTCTTTTTATAAATGATATAAGCAAAGTTTTTTAAGCGAATTTAGACATGGATTTTTATGAAACATGTTGCTGAATGTGTCCTAGGTTTTAGAAGACAAAATCACCCCTTCAAGACTGTATTAAGGTCCAACCAAAGGAAAGCTGCAAGCAGTAAGTAAGGCCATTTGTTGTTCTGTTTTTGTGTGTATATTAGTCCACCAGCAAATGTATGACATATCACCCCATCCTCTGGCTAATGTAAAAAAAATTCTACAGTTTTAAATGTTCTATGCCTGTTTTTTTTTTATTTTACATTAGTGTTATTGAAATAATACACTGTTTAAAATTAATTAAGTATTTACAGATATTTAGTGTACATGTATAAGGATATCAAATTTATTTGGAATTTGGACAGCTGTGTACATTGTATACTGTGCGGTGACAAAGAACAGCAGAATGTGGCAACATATCTTTGGATAGCAGTTGGTGATTAATTACTGAGCTTTGTTCTTTATGAAGAAGAGATGTAATAGGCCATTTTGAATATTTTATTGTAAACTGTGGTCATTTTTAATTTCTGCAGCCTGTCATTCAAACTTTCAGGGGATTTTAAGGTTATTTTAAAAATTCCTCAACCATTTACAAAGTAAACCACACTAGTTAACTTTTTATCTAAAGAAAACACTTACAAAGGTCGCTAATATTTCCTTACTAAAAAATCTAAAATCTAAATTTTAAGATGCAAATATTTTTAGATTTCATTTTTTCAGCACTCAAGTACCATCTGTTGAGTTTCCCACTTTCAAAAAACTGAACGTAATTCTAAACACCACCCTTCCTTCTATGTTACAGTTCTCTACTGTTTTGCAATGAGAAGTGTTAACTAAAGGTAAAAGGAAATGAGAACATGTTTAACCCAATATTTAGAGAATGTTTATAAATTAGGTAATTCATTACCTGCAAATTATTTTTATTTTCCTATTTGCACAATTATTCATCTGCATGATATTTGCACAAAAGTGGATAATGACATTGGGGGGATTATTTATTTTCAAATATACATTACTAATATATAGTCCAGAGATTGTAACGCCTAACTTGAATTTAGATAAAGTTGTAGTCAATGCTCTGTGCAGCTCTATGAGCCGATGGTAGTTAGCTGTACATTTCTCATAGATTCACCTGTTCACATTACTTATTCGTATTATAAATACCGGTACTTCATGCTCCCTGAGAAGTTTGCCCATTTATAAAAAAAATAGCCCCAACAAAGTTGCTCTGTAAGTATGGTTGCTTGTTTGTGTGTTTACATGATCTGTAGGGCCAACTGAAAGTCACATAGCAGTACCACATTTCCCAATATTCTTTACAATGTAAAGCAAATTAGGAATCTCCAAGTGAGTGACATCGCCATTGCAGCTTACATTTCTTTCTTTTTTATGTATTTGTGTTGCAGGATCATTTATTGATGAAAGTTTTAACCTTAAACTTTTAAACTTTTAACTGCTTTGATATAATGATCCGGGCTGCATGTTGCTCATCTAATAGCAAGTTTAATGTAATGCAGTGTTTCTCAACCAGAAACTGTGTTCTGTGTTTTTCCAGGTTATGGGTTTTTGACTCCTAGGTCAGTTTTGGTGACACCAATGATGTTTTTGGCTGTAAGGATTGTGTTTTAGTGGATATAGTAATTATAGCAGGGGCTCCCTGAAGACTTGAAAGTTTTTTAAAGGGTCTCCCAATGGTAAATATATCAAGAAGCATTGGTGTAATATGTATGTAGTGTTCTGAAATAGCAGGCACATATCAGTAGCCTTCTTACCATTCCTCTAATTACACAAGTTTTTTTTTTTTTTTTAAGTGGAGATCGTGTGCTGCCTTTTTATACCAACCAGTTCTGCTCCCTTATTAAACTATTTTTATTGCACCAACAAAAACCTGATCACTGGTTTTGTACCCCTTTTGGAGTGGCCGTTTAATGCTCATACAGGCAGTAATCTTCAAGAACTTCAAGCATTACACACCATTTGGCCTTATATATAGTAAATAAATACTGAAATAAATGTATACAAAAGCATAACATTTAGGTAACTGTCTGAAAAAGAAACCTGTATAGAGTTGACGAAAATGTTTGGTAACCTTTTGAATTACTTGCGTAGCTCCTATACTGAAACCTGATATCCATCTATAAAAGTTGTAGATTAGAGACCGCCAAATTATTTTTAAAAATAGAAATAGTTTGTTACCTGCAATTTGCATTTTTAAAGGGTTCCAAAAGGGCAGTTTTTGGCATGAAAACAACATAACAAATAGAATGTCAGTTACTAACACGATTGCAATGTTGTAAGAATATATTATTTGACAATATAAATTACATTTTAAGGCTACATTTTATATTTTTGACTGTGTAAAGCTCTTGCTAGGTGAACAGCTCTTTTAGTAAAGGTGAACAGCTCTTTTAGTAAATCAACCCCATTGTCACATATAGTAGGTATTGTTTACACCACTTAGATTCTGTTATTTACAGGAACTTTGTATACAGAGAAAGAGATAGAATGTTACATGTCCACTAAAGAGGGTTGCTGTCTCCTACTACTAGTTGTAAATTACATATTCACCTTACTTTCACCTTACAATGTACCCTTATTAGCACATCAGTTCACTTCATGTATATTACTATTAATATTATTACACAGTATCTATATAGCACTGACATATTACACAGCGCTGTACAAAGTCCATAGTCATGTCACTAGCTGTTCCTCAAAGGGGCTCACAATCTAATGCCCCTACCTCATATGTCTTTAAAACAGTCTAAGGTCAATTTTTGGGGGGGAAGCCAGTTAACCCAACTGCATGTCTTTGGAATGTGGGTGGAAACCCACGCAAACACGGGAAGAACCTGCAAGCTCCATGCAAACAGTGTCCTGGCCAAGATTCGACCTGGAACCCATCGCTGCAAAGACCAGCGTGCTAAGCTTTGAGCCACCATGTTTCTTTACTTACAAGAATGAAACACAAAGGGAGAGAAAGCAAGAGGGACAAATATAATATAGATGTAGGAAAAGATGACACCAAACTATGTCATGGAATTAGGTCCATAGAGGATGTCTATAATCTTCAAGCAGACCTGGATGTACTGTTTGATTGGGCAGCCAAGTGGCAAATGGGATTTAATATAGATGAATGTAAAGTTATGCACTTGGGGGCTAACAACATGCATGCTTCATACATGCTTCATACTGTAAGGCAAGGGGTCACCAGTGGCTCCTCTTCCACTAAAAAAAAATAGTCTGGAGCCACAAAACAACACAGCTTATAAACTTTTAAAAATTTTAAATCTTTTTTTTTTAAATTTACCTGTTACAACAACAGAGTGCATGTGTAGGCCTACTTTGAAATAAATTAAACACTGAACTATGCCCCTAGAAGCCTCCAGCTTCTAACGTATCATCCTGTTAAGTTAGAAGCTGGAGGCTTCTAACGTAACAGGGTAGAATTTTTTGATGGGCGAAGTTCTATATGTTCTGACAATGTCTTTGCAAAGAAATTTTAGAGGGTGTTAGCTACACGTGTCCCCCATATGCACTACTAATTTTGTTCACCTGTACCTCTTTGTTCCTGAGAAATTGAGGTTCAGGTGCTAGATGCCTCCAGCAAGGTGTAACAGGGTAGATTTTTTTGATGGGCAGAGTTCTTTATGGTCTGACAATTGCCTAACGATGACATTTTAGGGGGTGTTAGTCACAGGCGACCCCTCTTGCACCTACATTTTTGGCTTTTGTACATCTACCTGTTCCAGAGAAATTGGGGTTCAAAGTAGGGAAGGGGACAGGGTAGTGTAGTATGACATTTCTAGTTTTGTGACAGGTAGAAATAAATTTGGGGTTTGCACCTCCTTGCTATGTAAGTTGCCCGAGTGGTCCATAATTTGTATGTTGAATTTCGGGCTTCTAGACACACTTACTTTTCACCTCCCTAGCAGTATAATTTCTGTCTGGATTTTTTGTCTAAAAGCGGTACATTGTTTCATTGTTTTTCATGAAAATTTATTTGACAGTATAATATATTAGTGTGAGTATAATAAAGTTTGAAACACAAAATCATGTAAAAATAATATATATATATATATATATATATATATATATATTTTTTTTTTTTTTTCTAATAAAATATACTCATACTAATATATTATACTGTAAAATAAATTTTCACAAAATAATGTACTGCTTTTACACATATAAATCCAATGTATTTCATTTAATACAGTTATTTTGTATTGAATGCAATACAAATGGATTTTGAATTTCCCGCCCCGCGGCAACGTACACACGCACCAACCTCACCGGAAACGTCACCGGTGACTCATCATGTGCAGAAGACGCCGGAGGAAGAAGAAAGAAGATAGGGATTGCGGCGATGGACAAGGCGTGACACTGGCGGATCAGGTAAGTGCTGTATTTACTAACTTTCCCATGGGTTTACCTACCCTGACTTGGGGTTACAGCTTTCAGCAACTTTTTTCCACCCCGAGTCACACTCGGGGTTAGCGCTAGGGAGATTAAAACAGCAGCCGTGATGATCAATTTTTACTATTTTTTATAATTATGATCCCCATATTTTAAAACATGTTAAAGGTGGGGAGATTAAATTTGGGGTACAGCTAGCTATCAGGGTCCCCTGTGTACCCTGAATGATTCAAGTCAGTAGGACATATTGTTTAGGAGGTATGGTGGTTTGTACTGGGAGAGATGTAAGACTGCAGTAAAAGACATGCTGCATTCATACACAAACACAGCTGTGAAACTTTCCTGACCATGACGTCATTGTACACCCCAATTTGTACACCCCACCTGGTAGATTTATTTCAAGACTAGATTTTTTCAGTAGAACCCTGGAAGGGGAATCCCCCTCCCCCGTCGTGTCTACGGGAGGAAGGGAGCCACAACAAGGAGGCTGAAGAGCCGCGGGTTGCCGTCCCCTGGTCTAGGGGGAATACATTTTGGGGAGTCAGAAATGGAAAAGGATCTGGGTGTTCTGGTAGATCATAGACTTAATAACAGCATGCAATGCCAAGCTGCAATATCTAAAGTTACCAAAGAATTTGTATTAAAAGAGGAATAGACTGCAGAGATGGAGACATTATCCTGCCCCTGTACAAAGCATTGGTCAGACCACATCTGGAATATGCAGTCCAGTTTTAGGCACCAGTTCACAAAAATGACATTGTGGAATTGGAGAGAATGCAGAGAAGGGCAACTAAACTAATAAAAGTAATGGAGGAACACAGCTATGAGGGGAGATTAGCTGAACTGAATCTATTCTCCCTTGAGATCTTGAGAAGAGACGTATAAGGGGGCATATGATCACCCTGTATAAATATATAAACGGTCCATATAGGGAACGCTATTTCCTATTGTTTACTTTGAGATCATTACAAACAACAAGGAGGAACTCTTTGCATCTGGAGGAAAAGAAGTTTCAGCTCTGGATAAGGAAGGGATTCTTCACTGTAAGGTCTGTGAAAATGTGGAATCGGCTGCCTCAGGAAGTAGTTTCAGCAACTACTAAAGATTGCTTTAAGAAAAAGCTGGATGTTTTTCTAGAAGCAAAGAATATAACTGGGTATTAAGGATTTAAAGATAACAGAGACTGTTGATCCAGGGAACATCCGATTGCCTCATGAAATCAGGAAGGAATTTTTCCCCTGTTAAAGCAAATTGTACCAGGGTTTTTTTTTTTTGCTTTTCTCTGGACCAACTATGTGTTATAGGGGTTTATATCTGGAAAATGTTTATTGAACTTAATGGGCTTATGTCTTTTTTCAACCTAACCTACTATGTAATTGTGTAATATTGTAAAATTAATGTAAGAGTAATTTTCATCCAGAATGAAAATGGCCAGGGTGAAAGAAAAGCAGCAGCACTAGTAGATAAAAACACAAAGACTATTTTCACAAATTTTTATACGGTATAACAAGTAGTTTTCTTTGTTTTAATTGCACTTTATAGGCATCTAAATTATTTTTTAAGATAAAACCTTTCAGAACAACTTTATTAAAAATATTGATAATATTTATTTGACACAAAAAATACATAAAAAATATGTAAAAAACAAGAACAAACATTTGTTAAAGAATTTATTTTCAAAGTGACTTATTTAAAGAAAACTTGTATGATGTCTACATTTCTCAAATAGGTACATTGGGACATACCACATTCATTTTTTTCAAAAAACTTCAGGGAAGATCAATGAGATAAAACAACCAAGAAAGAGCCTTTACATGATAATATGATGCAGCAATCATTTACCTGTGTTATGCACTATCTTACTTTTTATCGCAAGCCTATTCATGTAGATCTTTGTACTGGGGAAACAATATCCCATCTACCTCAAAAACAAACACATAAATAAACTATAGACCAATATAAATTTCCATGTGGCTGACGGATAAGCCCCACATGTGACACCATATAAAGAATGCAGAAAGAGCATCCTAAAGATTTCTGTTTGCTGCAACAGTTCTTCAGGTTATCGTCTTCAAACAATAGGCCGCTTGTCCTACTACCAGGGACCAAGTGTTGTCAGCCACCATGGGGCAAATCATGTAATTCAACTTTGTGCACCAGACATTTTCCATATTTTTTACCCTGACTCTAATATCACAGACGCTGACCCCATATGTCTAAAGTCCTACCCTAAAGAATTCATAGCCTATCCGCTGGAATACATTACAACCCATTGGGGTAAAAAATATGGTAAATGTGTAGTGAACAAACTTGAATTACAAAATTTGCACTGTTGTTGCAGCACCCTTTCTCCTGCTAGCTTACAGCATGTGGCTTAGAGGTAAGTGCTCTG
The DNA here is from genome assembly GCF_032062135.1 of Pyxicephalus adspersus. Classification (NCBI taxonomy): domain Eukaryota; kingdom Metazoa; phylum Chordata; class Amphibia; order Anura; family Pyxicephalidae; genus Pyxicephalus; species Pyxicephalus adspersus. The sequence continues at coordinate 29,845,308 of NC_092863.1, forward strand.
GCCTTTGCAATGTTAGGTCCCAGGTTCAAATCGGGGTCAGAACACTATCTACATGGGGTTTGCAGGTTCTCCCCATGCTTGTGTGTGTGTTTCCTCCCATATCCCAAAAACATGCAGTTAGGTTTTTTGCTTCCCCCCAAAATTGACCTTAGACTCTATTAACCTCCTGGGTGGTTCATTTGTGTCAAGTTTTATATATCTAAAAATTCATTTTACAGTATAATATATTAGTATGAGTATAATAAAGTCTGAAACACAAAATCATGTAGAAAAAAAAATTAAATGAATTTAAAAAAATGTAAATAGTTTAATTTTTTTTTATAATAAATATTATACTTATACTAATATATTATACTGTAAAATGAATGTTCATGAATGACAATGTATTGCTTATACACACATAAATCCACTGTATTGCATTCAATCCAGTTATTTTGTATTGAATGCAATACACATAGATTTGAAATTCCCGCCACGCCTTGAATGGAACATCTGCACGCACCAACGTCACCGGGAATCAGTGAACACCGGCGGATCAGGTAAGGCTCGATTTACCATTGTTTTCTATTGTTTTAGCTACTTCGAGTGTTACTGCTTTCAGCACACTCGGGGTTACTGCTCAGAGGGTTAAAAACATATGACTATGGTAGGGGCATTAGATTGTGAGCTCCTTTGAAGGACAGCTAGTGACATGACTATGGACTTTGTAAAGCGATGTGTAATATAATTGGCGCTATATAAATACTGTGCAATAATAATAATAATAATATTAATAATACACTGGTGGCCACTGGGAAGAATGTCATCCTTACAGATAGTCAAAAAGATCATTGGCATCTAATAAACTAGACTTGAGTTGCACACATTGCTCATTGCTCAAGGAATCCCTAGCAACCCCTGGAGAAACCTTAGGGTTCCACAGAACCCTGCCTGAGAATCACTGGACCAAGGTGGACCAATTGTTGACAACTGTTGCCAGTTTAAACATTTTGGTTACAAGTAGCCTTCATTTTCTGTCTTTTTGCCAATGCTTTAGCCATGTATAAACATTCTTTCTGGATCAATGTTGCTCAACACCTGTGCTTACCATGATCAGCAATATCAGGTATTTTAAAAGTTATTTCATAATAAAACTATAACCTAACAAAGCAGGACCAGACACTAGATTTTCTTCACACAAGATAAATGTTTGCAAGCATAATACCTCACAGTAATACAGCTGGTGTTTTTGTATAGGGAAGATGCTAGTTATCCCTCCTCCCCTTTCCATAAAATTGGCAGCTCTGTCTATATAGTACTTGTTCATACCTACTGTGGTTGGAAAAAGTTACTAATGGTTGTTTCCAATTGACTATAATTGCATTTCTGTATACAACGTTATACTCCCCTTAAGCATCATAAACTCACCTTTCTTCTTTTCCTATTCGATCACTGGGAGTGAAGACAAGCATCCAGTACTTGGGTGGGCATGTGTGTTCCAGAAATTAGGTAGGGAACTTACACACGGCTGTATGTGAAAAAGCAGCAGATGAATTAGTAATGATTAGTATAAGATTTTAAGAGATAATAGGGGAAGTAAAAGACCTTTTTATTTTGCCCTGCATGGAATACTTTATATGATAATACATTTTATCTGGGTCATTTTGGTACAACAACTCACCCCACTGAAAGAGAGTGTAAACATTTTTCAATACTATCTGAGCAGGAAACTATATCATAATTTTGTGAAGGCCTTACTGCACCTCTTCTTTTCTTAGTAGCAATGTTTTTTTTCTCTCCAATATAATATTGGCACTGGCCACTCTTGTGCACAGAAAGAGAAGAATATGTATTGCTTGTGCTTTGTCCTGTACTTTTCTATGTCAAAAGTTCTACAGCTCACCATGAAGCCCACGTAGCAATGCTCCTCGCTTGCCATCTGCCTGCCTCCCAGTATCTGCCCATCAAGAAGCCTAGCTGAAGCTTATACCATCTTAGAGAATGCAGGATCAGATGATTAGGTAGGTAGGGACACTGACATTAGGAAGCCTGTTACTGGTGGGTTCTATACTGGAAAGGAGAAACCTGTAAATGATAGGGGTCTGTATTCCCTAGGTATTTGACACATTTTATTCCGTGTCTTTCTTTAATTCTTCTTTATCAGAAACACATTCATATAATTCTAGATGATATAAAAATCATTCAAATAATCTTTTAAAAAGGTATTTTTATTTCCATGTGCTGCATTTTTAATTCAGATTTGATTTTTGTTCACACATTATATCATTTACTAAGCCAAGCGTATTAATATATTTATCCATGCATACATACCCATAATACTCAATTATTCAGAACACCTGCAGTCTTAATAGAATACTGATTATTTGTGTGTAATACTAGGAAAAGGGAGAAGAATTCATAGTATTGACAGTGCTATGATGATCAAAGCCCTAAAGTTTCCCACATTTTAAAACACGTTATCTTTGTGGCATGCTGTGTTACATTTATGATAACAATAACACCCTTTGTACCTAAGGTACCAAGGTCTGCGGCACACCACATAAACCTGTAGATATATAAATGTGCATGTCACACACAAAATGTGTGAAGATCTGCATGTCAACAATATAGCATAGTATTGAAATACAATTTAATTTATTTTCTAGCAGACAAGTAGTTGACTACTTAGGTGTGGTAGCAAGCTCTTTGATAAATGGTCAAAAACCTGTAAATACATTTAATCCTAAAAAAATGGATTTGATGGTTGTGTCTTGCCCCTTTTTTCCAGTTACTCATGACGAGGGTAGCTCGGACTTTCTAGCCCATCCTTCACCACCACCATCAGAACCTTTGCCTCCCCCGACCCCCCACCTGCTTACCAACCACTCTCCCACCATTAAATACTCAGACACCAATCTTTGATTTAAGCGGCAAGCAGTCGTTAATTTAAACACCATTAAATAAATTACCCATTCAAGTAATTAACAAATATCCGATAATAAATAAATTACATTTACACTTTTGATATGCAAGCATACATTAACATAACATAACACTCCATTATTATTATTATTATTACCTAACGGGGATTATATAACGCAAACATATTACATTGAATATAACCTATTTAACCAACAACCTAATTCCTCCATTTTATAAATTCCTAACCATAACAACAATATCCATAATGTTATCAAACTCCATACTCCCGGTTATACACCCAAGCAACCAGGCGGCAGGTCTCAGAAGGCAAAATCCGCACACAACAGGACTTTAATTCTTCCAACATCTCCACCTTGGCCCCTAGCCGCCCAGCACCACCTCAGGAGCCATAATCATCCGTTCACCATAAAGGGGGAGACCCCACCAAAGAGGATCCCCCCTGCCAAATTCTACCACTTTACCAATGTACTGGATTCTTGCCTTCCCAGACCCCAACCGCCACAGCTCTCAGGTGTGAAACCTCACACCTGAGCGCTACCTCTACACTCGCTAAGCTTGTTGAATTCAATCCTGCCAGTTTGTCTTCCTCTGTTCCAGGCTGCAGAAATGGCCCAGGGAGTAATGAATGATATCATACCCCCATCACTGACCCCAGAGAGATATCGAGAATGCCATCCCACCATACTGACCCAGGGAGCAATATAGTATACCATCCCACAGCACCAACGCCCAGGAAAATTAGAGTAGAGCACCCCAGTACTTCCCTCCGAAGTAACAGTGTATACCATCACCGGCAATGCTATTGGGGAGATATAGTGCAAACCAATCCCTACCATACTGACACCAGGGAGTAATAGCGTATACCCTCCCACCATACTGACACCCAAAAGAATTAGACCATACCCTGTACGGACACCATCAAGTAATATAGTTTACCATCCAACCCCTAATAATAGGGAGGAGCCAACTCAGCCAACCCAAAGTACTGACACCAGGAAGAAATAGAATATACCTTCCAACACCACTGAAACCAGAAGGTAATAGAACATCTAACACCACTGACATAAGGACTAACGAACTATACCATCCCACTGTACCAACACAAGGGAGTACCCGACCATACTCGTCCACAAAACCAACCCCCAAGGATTAATTGAGTATACTATCCCACAGTACTAACACTGCTGAGAGAAAATAGTGTATACCATCCCACAGCACTGACACCAGGGAGTAATACAGTATACCATCCCACTGTACTGACACCAGGGAGTAAAAGAGTATACCATCCTACTGTACTTACACCTGGGAGAAATAGCATAAACCATCTCACAGCATTGACATGAGGGAGTAATAGAGTATACCATCCCACTGTACTGACACCCAGGAGAAATAGTGTATACCCTCCCACAGTACTAATACCAGGGTGTAATAATAAATAACATCAACAGCACTGAAACCAGGGAGCCATAGAGCATACCCTTCCCCAGTACTGACCCTGAGAGAAACAATGCATACCATCCCAAAGTACTGACCCCAGGGAGTGATAGCAAATACCATACCGCCGTACTGACACCTGGGAGAAATAGAGTATACCATCCCACAGCACTGACACCAGGGAGCAATAGCAAATACCATCAACATCACTGACACCCAGGATAATTACAGCATACATTCCCCCAGCACTGACCCTGGGAGAAACAATGCATGCCATCCCACAGTACTGATACCAGGGAGTAGTAGCAAATACCATCCTGCTGTACCGACACCAGGGGGTATTAATAAATACCACCCCACTGTATCGACACCTAGGAGAAATAGTGCATACCATCCAACAGTAATGACACCAGGGAGTGATATAGTATACCATTCCACGATACTGACACCAGGAATCAATACCAAATACCCTCCCACTGTTCTGACACCTAGGAGAAACACTGCATACCATCCCACAGTACTGACACCCAGGAGTAATAGTGTATACCATCCCACAGCACTGAAACCAGGGAGTAATATCAAATACTGTCTCACCGTACTGACACCAGAGCCGATTAAAATATACCAACCCCCAACACTAACACCAGGAAGAACTAGTAAATACCATTCCCCAGTACTGACATCTGTGATAAATGGAGTATACCATCCCACAGTACTGAAACTAGGGATTAAAAGCCAATTCCATCTTGCCGCACTGACACCTAGGAGAAACAATGTATACCATTCCACATGTACCGTCCTCAGTAATGACACCAGGGAGAAATTTAGCAGATCATCACCCAGTACTGGCACCAGGGAGTAACAGTATATACCGTCCTCAGTACTGACACCAGGGAGTAACAGTATATACCGTCCTCAGTACTGACACTAGGGAGAAATATAGCATATCATCCTCCAGTTCTGACACCAAGGCCTTGTCTTGACCCCAATTTCCCTTCCAAGTGCCATTCACCCTTTTAACCTGATTTTACCTCCTCCACCACCACCTTACTTGAAAAAAGAAAAAACTACAGGCCCTTGTGCCCCACCGCACCTGAGCACTCCTACCTGAACCTAAACCCTCCACCAAGTTAACAACCTCTATCCTTCACACGGTCAGCTATCTACCAGCCTGCTGCCCCCCCCCCCCCCCCCCCCCGACAAACCTGTCTCTGAACTCCTATAAAAATTAAATAGCTCCAAAGGTAATCCAGCAAAGTCCCCACACACAACCCCTCCAGATCTGTTTGGCCTAACAGTAGTTGCATCACATGCTCCTATCATCCCCCCGATCCCCCCCGATTTTCTCCCTCTGGGCATCAAGACCCCCACTTCTAACCTTCCCTCCCACC
>NC_092863.1:29851186-29884306 GCF_032062135.1 Pyxicephalus adspersus
ACACCAACCATCCCCCCCCTTTTTCCCATGTTGTTCTAACCTCCATCCTTCCTCTAATGTGATCGCCATACACCATCCCCCCACTCCTCTCCCCAGGCCTACACAACCCAGGCCTGCTTACAGTAGATTGGGGGCTACGCCCCCTGTCGGCCACAGCCCCCACCTGTAAAGCAGCCAGCCAGAGGGGCCCCCCAATATGAAGGGACCCCTGCTTCAAGAGAGGCCCCAGGCCTTCAGGCCTCTCTCCCAGGGGATCGAGGGCTGCCCACCCAGACAGCTGCAGCCCCTACCCCAAAGCTCAGCAACAGACAGGGGATTCGTCCCTAGACTGCTCCTTGCCTGAGACTTTCTTAACCCAGCTGCTAGCTAGAAGGGGCCCTTAAGGGGCTCCCAGGTATTCCCTGAGTCCCCTGAAAAAAGGGGGGGATCAGGATCCCCAGGCTCACCGAAGGCCTGTGCCTCGGAGGCTGCAACCCTGCTAATCTAACTGAGGGGGGAGATTCACAAAATCCACCCCCCTCCGACACCCAGCTACTCTGGCATGCAGACAGGCTTCACTCAATGAAGACTTTGCCACTTAAACTGGGCTAAGAGGCCCTGAAAATCTCTCTCCCTACCTGTGTCCTAACAGAAACTTTTTCTTCCAAAAGAGGGCCTCTCACTTCTGTCCAGCCCCTTTTAACTCATCCTATTTCTAATCACCTCCTACCCCACGCTCCACACTAGCACAGCCCCCTCTAGCCTTACGACATTTAAATAACCATTAACACCCTTGGGCTAGGCCTCCCACCCCGGTCATGTAGGCCCTGTGCCTAAATTCTTACCGTTACGGGCCTCTGTTGACATTAGGTTTTACTTACTGTTGTGATTTGCTTGCTACAAACAGTTTTGCTCCTCTGCTTCTAGCAATTCAAATACATCAGCAAAATTAAAAAGTGAAAATGTCAGCTACTTACAATTTTTGTACTTGATAAACATGAAGCAAAACTGTTTTGTAGTCAGCTAATAGAAATATAGAACTTGTTTCATTTTTGTCTCATTTTTCTGGCTAGTGGATATCCAGCATCATCCAGCCATTTTCTTCCCTTCCTGACTGGCTGCATTTTATTCATTGTATTGTAGTTCTTCCCAGAATAGAGGTTCAGCTTCACAATGGGACCAATTTACTAGACCTATTCTTGTAATGTTGAGGATGTCATAATGCTTGTCCCAGCCAATTGCCAATGAATGCCAGGAAAATACCCCAGAATTTTTATCCACACAAGTAGGACAGACACCGTAAGCCAAATGCAATAACATTTAACAACAATAACAATAATACAATAACCATTTTAACAACATCATAAATTAACTTTATGCAAATAATTAAGATAACAAACAACAAATAAATAACTTGGAATAAATTTAAATAACATTTAAATACCATTTAAAGGAGCATTTAACATAAATATACTCAACACTATTAACATTAACCCTTAACAAACCAATCTATCACCCAAAACCACTAGGTTGCCGGTCCGGAAGGCAAAGTCCGCCACCACCACTTTTCCTTGAACACCACCATCATACCATTCTGGCCCCCTAGCAGCACAGCACCACCAAGGGGCCTCCAACATTCCACTTAACCGAAGGGGGAGGGTGGTTCACCACCACCTTGGGTGCCCCCCCCCCTAACCGTAATTAAACCAGACTCTTACCTTCCACCAACCTCAACCGCCCCACACACCTAACTAACAGGGCGGGTGGGTGGGAATTTCTTTTCCCAAAAAATGTGCTGAGGATCCGTTACACCTTCCTTTTATCTCTTACTCTCTTCCCCTTAAACTTCTGACCCCTCTCTCTTCTCCGACCCTCCCTTCCACTGTAACACAATCTCACACCTGCTCTCCCCCCCCCCTTCTTCCGAGCAGCACGTGCCCCCTGTCATGTCGCCCCTTGCATATTCCCTGCTACGGGCCTCTCTTACTGTCTATGGGGAATACATTTGGGGGAGTCAGAAATGGAAAAGGATCTGGGGGTTCTCATAGATCATAGACTTAATAACAGCATGCAATGCCAAGCTGCAATATCTAAAGCTAGTAAAGTACTTTCTTGTATTAAAAGAGGAATAGACTGCAGAAATGGAGACATTATCCTGTCCCTGTACAAAGCATTGGTCAGACCACATCTGGAATATGCAGTCCAGTTTTGGGCACCAGTTCACAAAAAGGTCATTGTGGAATTGGAGAGAGTGCACAGAAGGGCAACTAAATTAATAAAAGGAATGGAGGAGCTCAGCTATGAGGAGAGATTAGCTGAACTGAATCTATTCTTCCTTGAAAAGGGATGTTTAAGGGGGGATATGATCTCCCTGTGTAAATATATAAACAGTCCATATGGAGAACTCTCTTCCCCAATATTCACTTTGAGATCATTACAAAGAACAAGGGGCACTCTTTGCATCTGGAGGAAAAGAAGTTTAAGCTCCGGATAAGGAAGGGATTATTCACTGTAAGGTCCGTGAAACCGTGGAATCAGCTCCCTCAGGAAGTAGTTTCAGCAACTACTATAGACTGCTTTAAGAAAAAGCTGGATGTTTTTCTAGAAGCACAGAATATAACTGGGTATTAAGGCTTTAAAGTAAAAATAACAGTGACTGTTGATCCAGGGAACATCCGATTGCCTCATGGATTCAGGAATGATTTTTTTCCCCTGTTGAAGCAAATTATACCGGGTTTTTTTGCCTTCCTCTGGACCAACTATGTCTTTTAGGGTTTTAAATCTGGTATATGTCTATTTCCCTAGTGGTTGAACTTGATGGACTTATGTCTTTATTCAACCTAACCTACTATGTAACAGATCAATGTACATTAGTGTGGTGGTCAGTGCGAAGACTGCCTCATACATTGCTGGAGAGTGGAAAGAATGTCACTCCTACAGATAGCCAAAAAGCATAATTGGTGTCACATAAACTCACCTGAGAGACACACATGTCTCATTGTTTAAGGAACCCCTACAAAGTTCTTGAAGAACCCTAGGGTTCCAAGAACACTTATAAGAAACACTGCTCTAGAGGAAGGAGGAAGATTTGTGAGTAATTTTTTGCATGCCTTCAGGTCACTTTTAGTGCTTACCTTACTTACAGAAAATGCTATACAAGACCACATGTGTGATTTTCTTTATTAGGGCTGTCCAACTGCAGCCCTTAATTTTCATATAAAAAGCAACTTTTAGTTCCGATGAATAGCAGAAACAACAGTTCTGAGGTGGCTTACAGACAGTTGGCACCTTGGTAGCTTCTGCTCTTTATCCTAAAAAAACAATATTTCAGCATCTTACAGCGGGCAGTACTAAACTGCCCAGTTTCACACATAATATTTTTGGACAGCCATGGATGTGACGTGTAGTGACTCAAATTTTAGGCACAGTTATTGGGTGTGAGGAAAAAATAAGCACACCACAACCTCAAAATCCATCTAACCCAGCCCTTACTGACTTTTTGTAAATCCTACCTTACTAAATGTACAGATATCTGTCGTTGAGAATTGCACTTGAACACGGGTCTTCATACTTTTGTTCTGCTGAAAGGGTGATCAGCCATTTGGGCCTATTGTCCTCTCCTCATCATAGACTAATCAGCCATTTTTATTCCAATGTTAATATTTGAGTAGGTCTTCTTTAATTGCATGCAGAGGAACTTGCTAACAAACTCTTGCGGCAACTCACTCTGAGAGATATTGTAACCACATCAAGTGACCAGCATTTATGGTGTAATGAGTCCACTGCTCAGTTCCTACACATATTTTACCCTTGGACAGAAACAGACCCTGTGATGAGGTCACATGCTGAAAGTTTCCGTGAGAACATCTTCATTCTCCTCTACAACAATAATTTTCTACTTAAGTAATCACTTTTTCTGCACCCACTGAGAACAACATTGATTAAACATTATTAACATTAAAGCTAATTTTTTATATATTTCAGGCAGCAAAACATGTTTAAAGAATATGTAAGCATAAAATAAATAATAACTAAAATCTTATATATAAACCTAGACATATTACATGTATATAAAATTTCAAAAATATTAATTTACAAGTTTTGTAGCTGCAGCTTTTTTTAACATTATACCTGTAGATCTTTCCACGAATACATGGTGGGCTCAGTGGCTGGCCCTCTGTGGCACTAGGGTCCCAGGTTCAAAGATTGTCAGCTCTTTTGAGGGACAGACTATTGACTTTGTAAAGTGCTATGTAATATGTTACCACTATATAAACACAAGGTAATAATGACAATACAATGAGAACACCTTGTTCTCTGGTGTTGTCACTCTGTTACGCACATTTTCAATCCAGACTACCAGTACTGATCTGCCACAAAGCATTAAAAGGAGATAACAGTATTAATATATTTTAAAAAAAGAAAATGTTTATGGTACTTGGTGTTTTATAAAACTAAATCTTTATCTAGTCAGAGGTTATATCTACTTTAATAAATGCTATTGTCTTTAATGTCTCACTTTATTGCACTACTATAAACTCATTCTCGCTGATGACTATTATGTGATAGCTCTCTATGTACTTTTATTTAGGGTTTCTTACGTTAATGTGTATGTAATGGTAGAGTCAGTGTTTCTCAAACAGGGTTCTGTGGAAGCCTGGGGCTCCTCCAGAGGTTGCTAGGGGATAAGTTTAACAGATTTCATGATTGCTTCAGCTATCTGTGTACAGCCACCCTGCACTGTTGACAGGTCCATGACTTTATGAGTTGCTATCCTCACTGCTAGCACCATGGGGGACTTTCATGATGATGGCAATCCAAGTAAAGTCATTTGTTGGCCACTGATAATGTAACTCCTGTGTATGTATGTGCTACATTTTCTCCCTGAGCCACACAGTATGGAGCTAAAACAAAAGGCAACCGGGAGTCAGGGCTTTTTTTGACAAAAGAGACATTGGGCCTGGTTTAATATAGCTTTCCAAGACTATCATAGGAGAACCTGTGATATAGCAAACCTGGAAGGGATTTCCTAAAAATCATTTGCTACATCACCCAGATTTTCCCATGTTGGTCTATCTTCCCTAGTTTAAAGAACTTTTATTAAATCAGGTCAATTGCATGTTTTATTTATAATTTAACAATTGCAATTGTTTTTTTAAATTTAGGTCTGCTTTAAGTGATGTTTTACAGACGCGATCCTAAAAATAGGAAGACCTATAGGTTTGCAAAGTTTTTAATAAACCTGTAAAACCACCCCGGGTCTGGACATCCCTCTTTATTTAGAGATGGAAAAAACTGTCCTTTTAACAATGAAATGGAGCTACTAAGACCCATGCACCTTGCTGCTAGAGCAAATAAGGAAGAACATGTATAAGTGTTTGGCAATGAAACTTCTATATCAAAGCATCAGTGTATGAGATCATGCATGTGTGCTTACCATGATTAAATGTCTGCACAATGTTACATGCAGGTTACCGACTCTGTTACCATTAAAGACGCATGCACTATAGAATTTTAAGTTTTATATACAGCAGCACTTGTAATTAATTTATCCACATGTAATTCTTTGTTAACATAGAAATGTAATTTTGATGCCAAGAAAGTAAACAGTATCTTCCCAGAAGCAATGTTCGAGTATTGACATGCACTAGACAGGAAGTAGCTGCCAGTGTCCGTTTCACAGCCCACACAACAGTGTTGGTCTACATATGTCACAGAGGTGATACTCATGAAACCATGGCCACAGGAAATAAACTTATTGCAGAATTGCCTTTTGTAGTTTGGTAAGCTGCAGACCTCGACAGAAAAAAGATGTCCTAAAATGTTTTTGATCATATTGCTGTATACCATAATGTTGTATGCATTTAAAGATGTTTTTAAGAAGTATATGTACATATATATATATATATGTTCTACCAGGGATGCTGAAATGCAAAATGTATTTCTAAGATTTAAACGGAACATACCAATCTGTTAATCATTTTATCAGTGGATAAAGCTGTAAAAACAGTCAGTAATCATTTAAACAGGAGTCTTCCTTATATTTAAGGCTTTTATTATATTCAAAGCTGAACTACAGGCAGTTATAAGGGCGCACATTAATGCAGCTCTGTAATAATGAACATAATATTGAATGTACATATTTAGTACTTTTTTATAAATGTGGGTAAGTATCTGGATTTGACTTGGTTTTAACCTTTTGCAGTCCCCATACAGAGGAGCCCCGAGAAAGGAAGGGGGAAACAGCAGAGGTAGCCAGTCAGGTCTGCTGCAGTATGCTGATGATACTAAAATTGAAGGAGAAACAATAAACAGTCCACTGCTTTATCTTTCACTATCCAATAACTGGGTGAGGATAGGGGGGGATCTAGGTGTTACTGATCTGTGGCAGGGGGAAATTAGGTCTCTTTAGTTGTAATATTTGAATAATCTTTAAGTATTTTACACAACATTGGTTTCAAAGTAATGTACTATTGTGAAATTGATACTCATATTGATTTTCAATTCTTTGATCATACAGGTGACATTCCCGGTCTGAGTATTGCTTGGTACTATGGCTGAAAATACAAATCATTTACCTTACTTTTTTGGTAACATAACACGTGAAGAAGCTGAGGATTACCTAAAGCAAACTGGTTTGAGCGATGGCTTATATTTATTACGTCAAAGCCGAAGCTATCTAGGAGGTTATGCCCTTTCAGTGGCCCATGGACGAAAATTTTACCACTATACAATTGAAAGAGAATTAAGTGGAACATATGCAATCTCTGGTGGCATTTCTCATAGCTCTCCAGTAGAGCTTATTAATTATCATGCTTATGAAAATAGTGGACTTATCTGCCTGTTGAAAAAACCCTGCAATCGTCCTCCCGGGGTTCAACCCAAAATTGGACCCTTCGAAGACCTGAAAGAGAACCTCATCAGAGAATATGTGAGACAAACATGGAATTTACAGGTAAAGACATATTTTTATCCTTTCAATTTTTATGCTACATGGTGCACTTTTGCGAAGATGGCGATCCTCTTCAGCCATTGGATGATGTAACCCCTTTGCGTGCACAGGAGATACATTGTCTCAAGTGGCTAGCACTGCGTTTAGTGGTGCTACACTACACGGGGAATGCACTGTGTATATAGACAGTCAGGCAAGTGGTATAACAAATTAAAAAATTGAATTCTTTTAAATAATTTTGGACCCTCACATAAAGCAAATGCACAAAACCAGATTGCATACTGAATGATGCACCGTATTAGCCTAACATTTTATTATTAATAGTGACAATATTAAAAAAAATACTTTGTAATGATATTTTCTCCAATTAAGGACTAATATCAATATTCCTGCAGCCACCGCATGAAAGGATTGGTAAACTACATGACTGTGTAAGGTCAGAGTTTTGTTCCATCCCACCAACTACCCCTTCTTACCAACACTAATAATAATGCAACACTAGCGGGTGTGGTACAATTGGCCTTTTGGCAATTTATTATTATTAATACAGAACTTGAACTTATTACATATTACCATTTTCCATACTGACTTACATTTCCAACTATAACCAACTTTTAAACCACCAGAACATCCTATTTACCGGTCCTCAAAGACATACCATTAACACCGATTATCAACCACCAAGAGACCTGCACTTGAGGCGGTGCAAACCCACCGCCTCAAGAACTATCAATAGCGCATCCAACTCCCCAAACTATCACCCTAATTATTATGCCAATTCTATTCCTTAGGAGACCCATACCATAGATGACTCTCCTTCCCATTTAAAGCCAATTCCACACAACCCTGTCCTTGAGGACCTCTACTGCCACAGCTTCTCTAGTGTAACCCCCTTACACTTGAGCACCCCTCCACACCCTGAAGGCTCTCCGAAGTCCCTCCTGTGATACCAAGGACCACAAGTTAATTCCCACCGCACTGAGGTGCACACCATCCCCCTTTAAAAAACGAGCCACATTCTCCTCCAACTCATGTCCCTCAGGCCGCATCTCTGCTTTCCAGGCTTCCCAGCTCACGTGGGAGTGCCCGAAAATTCAAATTTACATCATCTAAACAACAAGGCAACATTCCAGAAAAACAGCACACAAAAACAGATTTTCTTTAAACGATAACCCCCCTACACTTTCTCCCACCCATTAGCACCCACCACTCCCCTCTTTTTTTATTTTATTTTGCTCCTGGCCACTCTATCTATTACTTTTTTCTTTTTAAGTTTAAATGTATTTTAAGGGCAGTCATACTGAGCCTGTTAATAGAACTATTCTCTAGTTCAGTAGTGATTTCCTTTCTCAATTATACGGCTCCTGACATAACTACAAGTACTTGTACTACATTACTACTTTTAAAGAGATTAATATTTTATTTTGTGAATGTAGTGCTACAGGGAATTGTCTGAGACCATAGACACATGACACGAGTGCAAGACACAACTACTGGTACGGCTCATTCGCAAATCCATTCATGTGGATACAATGTGTCTTTTCCTAAAAAGCTTTATGGCTTTGTATAGGATTATTATCCTTTAGTAGAAGCCATTACAATAGGACACAGAGTTAGTAAACTGAGTTTGACTGCAACTAAATAAACACAATTTTTAGCTTCTCTGCATTCTGGCACAAATGCCATCATCTCCACTTGATCCTCCTGTAGTTTCAGGATTTTCAGGCATCCTGACTGACCAGGCTGGAATGATTTAGCACTCGCACATTTTGTGCCAGGACCAGCATTATAAACTGCTTATCGTTTTTTTGGTTTTTTTGAAGCATAGTTCCACTTAAGGGCATCCAGCACATGAGATATAGTTTTACCTTGTGAAACATCACTGTTTTCTTTTTTTTTTTATTATAGGGTGAAGCACTTGAACTAGCCATTATTAGCCAAAAACCTCAGCTAGAGAAGCTAATTGCCACAACTGCTCATGAACGAATGCCTTGGTTCCATGGCAGGATTTCACGTGAAGAATCTGAACAGTTACTGCTGAATGGGGCAAAAACAAATGGAACATTTTTGTAAGTAACTTATCTGTGCTAATTTCATTTCTTATAATGTGGATAAACAAATTTCTCCAATAAATAGTTATGTTTTCTGATATTAAATGCAGAAGTCATGTGATATGGACATAAAACCCCACGAATGGTTTTACCTAGATGTCATTCAGACAGGCCATTAGGCATACTAGAGAGCAGCTATTTAACCAATCTTTTTATACTTATTCCCATTTAGCTCAAGAATGAATGATGGGTATATTATTATTAGGTAATATATACTATTGTGTTTAAATATTTAAATTACAACTTCGTTCATCAAATAGAAGACTGGAACTTGTCACACAAATAAAACCAGTAATTGATATTTTCTTTTCTCTTCTATGAAAAAAAAAGTATATGTCATTGGCTAGATACTTTAATTATCATTAATTATAAATATTTTAAAAATACCCTAATTTCTCTACCCAACCCTATGTCATACGTTTGTAAATCTATATTATCTATCATTTTCAAGGATTGTCTTAAAATACAGGGACTGAAAAAAAACATTTTTCAGGAACTATACATTTTTTTATTGTAATACCGTATTTTACTGTCATTATTTATTTGCTTGTGATCAAAATTATTATAGAACTAATATTGCCATCTAAATCCTGTGTTTGCAAATCCAGTCTCCTGTTATGGTCCTACTACTAGAAGGTAACACAGGATTGCTCGGGGCATGAAATCTAGGCGATACCTGGTTTTCACCAGGGCAACTCTCAAGGGGAGATTGGCTGGTGATCCTAGTCACTACCAGGCCCAGACACATTGTGGCTCCTGGGGTCACCGTAACAGAGGGCAGACCAGACAGCTGGTGGCTCAGAAGTGGTTAGGAAACACACCTCAGGCAAGATGTGGTCAGTATGCAGGCATGAGGTCTATGCAGGGGGCAAAATAGGCATCTATAAGCATCAGGTCAGGGCAGGCAGCAGACAAGGCAGCATCTATGATCAGGCAGAGGGTCCAGGTAGGCTGGCAGACCAGAGAAGGCCGATCTAGTGATCACTCAGATCAGGTCAAAGCACAGGCTGAGAACTTGTTAGAAGAAGTCCTAAATTCTAAGGAGCTGTTTCAAAGTCACAAAACCAGCCACCATTACTGCTAAAGCTAAATAGCCTCTGACCTTTTTAGGAGTTCCTCCTCCCTGGGCTGTGTTAGTGTGTACATGACCACCTGCAGACATGCAAGACCAGAAAGTGCGTCTGCAAGCTCCGTCAGGCAGTGACAAGAGATGGAGTGTTGAGCCTGACAGATCAGTAGGCAGACAGGCCCAGGATGGTTCAGTGGGGAGCTCCATGGAAACCTACGGGTAATGGGTCACTCATTTGTCCCATAAAACAGGTATTCTGTCCACTACTTTGCTTATAAATATTCTTTGCATTTACTGTACTTACCAAATGATTATGGTTAGAATTTGACTTATGTTTAGGGTTTAGTTGGGCTTTAACTATAGATTAGTTTGACTCCTGACTCCTGGGAAGTCTATGCCACTTTTATTTACCTGTTTAATGCATTCATGTTGAAGAAAGAAGGAAGGATAAAGACAGTAAAATAGAGTTTAAAAAGATATATAGAAAGGTAAACAAATGGATGGATTATTAGACTGATAACCCCCATGTTTTCATTTTTTTGGCATACCATGACAACCCGGTAGCTTTAGTGGGCACAATTTTGGCATGTTAATCAAGAAAAATATAATTTAGTGGATCTGCACATATTTCCTTTGATAAGGTTTTCTTTATAAAATATCATACTCACCACTGTGCCGTACTATGCTCCACATCATTTTATATATACAGTATATATGTATAAATACCGGTATATTCTTGTTTATGTCCCATCCTACCAATGTGATTTTAGGGAATGTTACTTTTCCTTGACAAGTAGTTAGGAATGCACATCATTTAGCAGTCAGTTTATTTATAAAAATGCTGTGTTAGGCAGATGCTGAATAATGTATTGCATAGTCCTTAGCAACACTCCTCAAGTACATTTCATAGTCTATAAAACATTTACTTGATCTTTGCCTATTTACTGTTCAGCATTTTGCCAGCACAGAATGGTTTGTTATTTTTACCTAACATAATTTTCAGGGCTTCAGGAAAAAAAATATTAATACATAGGTCTTAGCTGAAAAATCAATACTGACAATAATACTGTTGTGCAGAATTCTCACTTTTTAATAAAATAATGCTGTAAAAAGGCTAATGTTGTAAAAAAAAATCTATTTTTAAATGTTTTAGAGAGGTACCAATATGTTATTCTTACATTCCTGCTCTGCCAATGTCCTGCTATCCGTTCCTCTGCCATATTGTCTTGGTTCTTCTGCAATGCAATAACATTTACCTGACAGTAAGAGATGGCCTGTAAATGTCCATAAGCTTTTCATTTCCCATGAAAAAAACTGCAAGCAGTATAAAAATAAAGGTGTGTTATCCAAGACTCCTGAACATTGAAACAGTTTACATTGGCAGCGCTTTACCCCTTCTGTGTGATTTAAGCCATGGAACAAATTTCTTTGTTGACCCTAATTCAAAGAAACAGAATTACCAGTATTAGGCAGTGTTCTTTATACTCGCCTGATGCAAATTACACATGAAATGGAAACTTATGGCCAAGCTTGTAAATTTTGTTTAATATGATATTTGGATAGGAGGATTCCTTGTAGATTGTGTAAATAAAAAACAAGGTTCTGAAACTAGCCATTCTTGGGGTACATTGATACTAGTTTCTCCCTATCTTGCCATATTTCATAGCTAACACTCTTAAATAACCAAGTTGGCATGGTTGTTAGTGCTGATTTCCCACTAAACCCCCTTAAAGTGTCAATAAAATCAGAAACATTAAAAATACATTAATGATGTTTTCCTTTCTCCTGTAGCTCTAAAGCATGTTCAATTAGTTAAATACCTCAATTATTTAATTTCCTATAATTAGCAGAAGTGCATATCCCCAACGCCTATGACTTCATTGCATACTTGCTTGTCTTCCTTTATAGCTACTCATTGACATTATGTTTTGTAGAACAATTTTAAAAGTATATATAAAATGGTGTACTTGATCCTTATTTTTCTTTTAAACTGAGGAATGTGATTTAACATTTCTTTTTGTGCGGTGCCATAAAAGTGTCTTGGACTCAGAAAAAAATGAAATTGAAATTTTTTTCTTTTTGTTCAACCTGCTGTTTTTATCATTTTTTCCATCAAACCTTGAGCATCAGCAATGTATTTTCTTCTTAGTGGTATAAATGCACCATCATTTTGTGCAACAAAATAGTTAGATATTAGTTCTAAATGTTAAGTCTAGTTTACAGCATTTGTTGTTTTTTGTTTGGGGATTTCCAAACTACTAAAACAATAATATTGTTTGTACTGCCCATCAGCTCTACATCTGAAATAGAGTTTCTATGTGATTTAATAGCAATCAAAGTCAAATATGTGCATAGAGCTCACATTTTGCAGATTTACTGCCTCTTCTGACCTAACCTAAACATATATCATATGTAGTCCAGTTACAGTGTGTGACAATGGCCTTTTTCTCACTAAAAAGTAATAATTTGAATTAATATTACCAGTTTTTAAATGCCTAGTAATGGTTATATGGCAAATGGTAATAGAAAGTTTAAAAAATAGTGACAGCCAGTAACCAATAAGATGTTTGCAGGCCTCAAATTTAAAAAGAAATTTACAATTTAAAAAGAAAACTAGTGATAGACCTTCTCTCTGTTTTCTTTATCTATATTAGGTTGGGTCTACATGAACGTTTTTTTTAAAAACGCATGTAAATCTTCCTATTGCATTTATATGCATTTTTATTCACTTTTATTGGTGTTTGAAAACTTGCCTTCAAAATGGTGGAAAACACCTATGCCACGTTTTTTTTTTTTTTTTTTGCGTTTTCGCAAAATTTTAGACTAATTTGCATATTAAGTGCTCAAAAACCAATAGAAGAGTGTTTTTTGGGCGTTTTCCAGCGTTTTAATTTTTTAAACGTTGCAAGCAACGTTTAAGATATATGTCATAAACGTGCCTGGTGTAGATTAACCCATTGTAATGCATGGGAAATTCAAACAAGGGCTTTAAAAGCCTCAGGTTAAACGCTGGGGAAACAATCCATGTAGACTAAGCCTTAAGTTTCAACTTGTTGACTCCATTGTACTAAGAATATTTTTGTGTCTTTTTCTAAAGCTTTTAACAATTGCAATAATAAAATATTAGTATTAAACAGCAGATTGTGCTACTTCTGCATTAATGACAAATATGCAGCCTGACTGCATTACAGCAAAACACTAAAATATATTAATTGTTAATGAAGCAAGTAAATGAATAGCATCCTTTTTGCCCATGATGCCTTATGAGTGTATAGTTCTTTTAACTGACAGGTTACACCAGTAAGACTACAATAAGCATATCATTTTCATATCAAATAAAATGCATGCAAAACAAGTTATTATGCCAGTTCAGTATCTGAAAGACTGCATAATATGTTCTTAGTATGAAGGAACTTTGCATGTCACTTCCTGTACTGACCAGTGTTTAATAAGATGCTGTTTATCTACAAGAAAATGGGTGTAAATATATTCATTGGCTTAAAGTGGAACTGAAATTATAAAAAAAGAATTTTGTAAATTCCCCTCCTTCTTGTGCCACTAAACATACACTGTAAATGAACACAATTACATGACTGCACAGGAATTCATAACCTACGTGTACATAAGACCTGGGCTAGAGTCCCAGCAGCTGTCAGGTACATAGTTTGGCACCATGGGACTAAAAAGGCACTTACAAGTTTTACAACAAATACAACTTACATAGGTAATATTTTATTCCTGGATAAAAGCCATTGATGCAGGATTTTTGCTGTACACTTTATAAAAGCTTTAGCACAGGTTTTATCTTCTTCTATTCCTCTTGTGACATGGCTAGGCATACTAGTAAAGAAATAGAAAGTAGTGGTAGCTGGCTCAGGAAGAGGATAAAACATGTACCCGAATAATGTCCTATACCAGACATGCCAAATGTGATTAACACAGGGGCAAACTAAATAGAATACATTTTTAGCTATATCTACTATATTATCCTTGTACAATATCAACCGAGAGACACACCTATCTAATAATCTACTGCAACACTGTAGGACCTGAAATGTGGAAGCTGTGTCCAGAAGAGGCAAGTAGAAGCAAAACATTAGTCACTTGTATTACAGGTTCTTTACAGCTCATCTTTCTCCATGATTTATCCAAGTTATAGTTGTGCAAGTTTAAGTATATATGTTATTGTATTTTGTGAGTCACAAATGCTAAACCAGCAAAATGAATCTACAAAAGATTGCATCATGCTGATATGTTCTATCAAAATATGTTATTTAATTCACCTAATAAGATTTCTAGTAGGACAGGCTATCAGTAGCAATCCATCCCTATTTTTAATCTATCATTAAACATACACAATTTAATATAAAATATATGCTAGATGCAACAAACACAAATTATACTAAATGTATGAAATTCTTTTGTATGTATGAAAGTCTTTTAGTACTTTGTTTAATTACCTTGTCTCAGGACTTCCTTTTTCCTCCTATATTTATCCAGAAGGAGGAGTCTACAGTCTCAGCCAGTCTTTATGACCAGTGAGCAATCAGAGAAAAAAAGGGCACTTTTTACAAAATTTTAACTGCTTTATTATGCAGATCAATAGTCACGCCTTTATTCTACATATGAATGAAATAGTACCCATATGTTTCCCAACGTCTTGAGCCCCTTGTCTGTAATGGACTCACCGATTAGGTAATCACCAACTCTCTGCTTGACCCTCTTGATTCTGGCTTTCGAGCTGCCCATTCCAACGAAACAGCCTTTACTAAAATGGCCAATTACCTCATCGGAGTCTGAAGGCAAATTTCCCTCCTCCTTCTCCTTGATCTTTCCTCTGTTTTTTATACTGTTGATCACCCCCTTCTAATACAAATCATGTGCTCCATTGGTATCAGTGACACTGCTCTCTCTTGGTTTCTGTCCTATCTCTCTGACCGCTTCTTTCAAGTTTCTTTCAATGGTAATTCCCCCTCTCCCACTATCCGCCCTGTTGGTGTTCCCCAAGGGTCAGTCCTTGGACCGGTTCTCTTTTCTCTGTAAACGTCCTCTCTCGGTAGTCTCATATCCTCCTTTGGTTTACAGTACCATTTGTATGCTGATGACACTCGAATCTATCTGTTCACCACTGACTTGTCTCCCTCAACCCCTGGATAAGGTTTCATCATGGATGTCTGACAGATTTCTGAAACCCAACCTGGATAAAACATCATCTCCCCTCCCCCTCTCAAATTCCAACTCTCCCCTGACAACTGTTAACAACACTGTTATTCGTCCCTCCTCTCAGGCCCATTGCCTTGGTGTCACCTTTGATTCTGCCCTCTCATATTCGCCCGTATTCAGAACATTTCCAGGTCCTGTCACTTTCATCTACGCAACATCTTCAAAATCTGCCCCTACCTGTCCCCAGAGACATTGGCTTCCATTTCACCTGAGAATCAAATTCAAGCTTTTGTGATTTGCATTCAAATCCCTTCAGAGTCCATTCCCCACTTACCTTTCTACTCATTTAAAAGAGCACTCAAAACCCATTTTTTCAAACTTGTTTACCCATCTTCTTCTGTCTCCTAAAGCTTCTCTACTTCCCACCACTCCATATCTCCCCTCCTATTGTGTATTACCTCCCCCACCTACTAGATTGTAAGCTCTTCGGGGCAGGGTCCTCTCGTCCTCCTGTGTCACTCTCTGTATCTGTCTGTCATTTACAACCCCTTTTAATGTAGTTACACTGTATTAATTATTGCCAATTGCGTATCAAGACTGCAGAATCAAATTGAGATGAGCAAGACATACCAGATAAATCCTAAGAAGTATAATGTTTTAAGAATGTTAGAAATCCTAAAAGGTAGTTCAAAAAATGTTAGGTTTCACATTAGATATACCAGTCCCCAGGACCATTTGTAGTTTAGTTGCTTTAGTTGCCCACTATTTTACTATATTGTCTTCTATATTTACATGCATGCATTTCTTTAACTCTACATTTGTTTCAGTTTATATTACACCATCATTACCCCATCAGTCATGTGATGGGGAGTTCAGATTCACCTTAAACTGTTGCCTAAATGATTTGGGAGAATAAAGCCCATGTATTTGGGATCTAATATAACTTACTGAATGTCATTAAATGAACTAATTAATCAATTTTTCATCAACTTAGTTTGTGAAATTGAAATAAAATGAGAACTTACGCATATATTTTAATATTTAACATAGTAGACAAAGCGAAGAATATTAGGTAAAGTAAATACAGGGGGTTGAGTTTTTAAAGCTCTATAAGGCTGGAGAGGTTATACTTTTATCAGTAAAGCTGGGTGATCCAGCAAACCTGGAATATACCTGGTCCAGGATTGAAAACATTTGCCAACAAATAGCAAATGACTTTAAGGAAATCTATTCCAGGTTTTGCTGGATCACCCAGCCTTTGAGAGCTTTCATAAATCAGGCCGATTGTTTCAGTGTACACTGGTAACACCTATCTATGAGGTGTTCATAATTTTACTGTGTGTACTAAGTGGGTTAATCTTATAGAACCCTTAATACTAATGCAATTTTTATTATTTCAGAATACGAGAAAGAGACAATAATGGATCATATGCTCTGTGCCTGCTTCATGATAGAAGGGTTTCACATTATCGTATTGATCGAGACAAAACTGGGAAATTGTCAATACCAGAAGGGAAGAAATTTGATACTTTATGGCAGGTATGGTATCTCTTTACACATATTCTTACACTCATGACTTATTATCCTATGCTATCTTATTAGAAATGATTGGTATATGGAGAAAAGCTGTAACCAAAACTCTTTTACACAGAAAGAAGAAACACCAGCATGTGCTGTACAAACATGGTTAAGGGGAATGCTAAATGTGGAAGGGTGTCAGATAAGCTAAAAAAAAAAAAGAAAAAAAAAAGATGGTCTGGGAACTTTTAGGTACAGGTTGACTATCAAAAATCCGTCAACCTCGGAACCTGAGGAGTGCCGGATTTAAGAAAATCCAAGATATTTTTTTATACTTTCCTCCACACACAGGCAGCCTTCCTCTCACAGCACTGTGGACATCTGGCACAATTCCAGGGAGCAAGCAGCAGGGACGTCTCAACGTGTATTTTGTTTAGCAAGAGTTTCTGCAGAACAGCACCAAAACATTAGTGGCAAAACAGTGTACTGCAGTCCCTGTATTGAATATGCAATCTGAAATTAATGCCGGGAAACTGAAGTAAACTGATTATTGATGGCCGGATTTTCCATTATCAACCTGTAGTTTATTTGAACCTATTCATTGCATCACAAAAAAATAAGTATTGTCTGCTAGTTGGTCTACTCCATGTGTCCTTTTCAACACACATGTACACTTCAGAAGTGTTTCAGGCACTTGCTTTTGCCTTTGTGGCTCTCCAATGTCTCCCCTTGCAGAAACCAGCAGTAGTCGCCCATCATGTTGGGGTTGCACTGGCCTTGATATCTTGGTTCCATATTAGAAATGTCCTGGTGGAACCTCACATCACCCAAATTTTGTAGGAAGAAGTCCAGATGTACGAAATAAATTTTAGGTGACATTTGGCAGCCAAGTTGATGGTATGCTGTTAGCATGTTGTTCTTGAGTCTAGCATGGTTTTCAGCTCACTGGTTGCCCAGAAAGTTTTGTGCAACTAGCACAAATAAAGCCCAAGCACCAAGTTCAAGTGGGTTGAGTTTGTCTCTAAATGTGGCATCATGCATCAAATTTTGGATTTTGGGTTCAATAAAAATGCCTACTTTCAGTTTAGCATTTGGTTTACCTTTTCCAAACTTGTCCTTTAGATACTGAAAACCCATCCCATCACGATCCATTGCAAAGACCAAGTTTTTCATTAATCCAAGTTTAATATGAAGTGTTGGAAGGTAAACTTTCTGTGCATTTCTGTGAGTGAGTTATGCTTTACGTTGTATTGGCCAACAGTGTGTTCAGGTCTGGGTGGCTGTTCTTTCACTTTGTAATGGTTGCTGTCATCACGACTGTTCCACAGGCACAGAAAGCAAATATATTTTGTATATCCCAATTGCAGACCAAGAAGGAGTGCCACCACCTTCAGGTCACCACAAATGTTTCAATTGTGTTCTGAATAGTTCATTTCAAAATGACCTCTATGGATACTTATGTTTCTTTCTTTCCCTCGGCATGAGCAAGAGGAACAGTAGGTTTTTTGTTACCTTTATACAGCAACACAGCTTTCAAGCTTGCTTTGCTCGAGTCTATAAACAATATCCACTGCTTTGGTATGTATTCCCAACCTAACTCCATCATCAGACCACTCACATCGTACAGAAGCAGATGTCGTTTTCCAGCTTGTAATAACCTGCAAACTTTGTGTGACGATCACGAAAGTGTGAAGTTGTCCTTCCTTTTTGTAGAAAATTCCACTCCCTTAATCTGGAGGCTAACAGTTTAGACTTCGCTTTTGACAAAGACATGTTCCTTACTAGATCATCTAAATCTGACTGGCTTATAAAATGTGGCTTACCCTCTTCAAATTGGGGTTGATAACATTCATTACCAACGACATCATCCTCCTGTTCCTCATCCGACATGTCACTGTCAGTAACAACAGATCTAGGAGGGACTGGCATTGGATCCTCTGCACCATGTGGCACTGGCTTCAGAGCAGATTCACAATCAGGATAGACAATTTTTCACTTAGTCTTCTTCGAAAACCCTGCATCTCCCACTCAGCTGTGCAGCCCCAGTGCTGGGGATGCCGAGAGGGAAAACAAAGCTACAGGGAAACAAGGATGCTGCAACTCCCAGAGCACTATTCCCTGTGCTACTGTGATCGCTACTGGAGGGTATAGGCTGAGTTTGCCCTCCTGCGGTGGGGTACCGCCTGGGATTGTAGGCCCAAAGAGTGCCCCTAACATTACCCACCTCCCGAGGAGGGGCCTCCCAACCTTCCATCTGTGGTTTTTCAGGATTTTCATTGTGAAACTTCCTGACTAGCTCTTCTGCATGAACCTGATGGGCTGGAACCCAGCTCCTCTCCTCTGGACAGTAACCGTTTCAATCTATTTAATATTGGAGATAATTTTGTACCCAAAGAGAGTCCAAAATTTTCTCAACCTCATACTCAGGCTCACCTTCCACATTCACTGGAAAGGGAGGCTCCAAGGAAGGTGCAACATTAGCTTCTGATTATAATAATGAGACATGGAAGGAGTCAACACTACTAACAGAGCGAGGCAGGGTTACCCTATAAGTCACTCCAACGAATTTCAGCCCAAGCTTAGCGGAAGCCTGGCAAAGGGCAATATCGATCAGCAAATCGTTTCTGCTGCCCAGAAGCCTGCTTTATATTCTGCTGTACTTGAGACCAGATTGTGGTCATGTGGGTGAGCCAATATTTCAACAAAGGCAGGTTGGAGGGTGAACCAAAAAGAGAAAAAAATTTTGGATTCCGCCCACCAAGACAGTGAAATGGAGACATTTTAGTAGAGGAATGTACAGAGTTGTTAAAGGCAAACTCTGCAAATGGAGGATAATTCGCCAATTCTTCCTGACAACCTGAAACAAAGCAGCGGAGGTACTGCTCTATGCATTGATTAGTCCTCTCAGTCTGACTGTTAGTTTCAGGATAGAAACCTGAGGAGAAGGAAAGGGAAATGTCTAAACATTTACAGAACAAGCTCCAGAAATGGGATACAAACTGCATACCTCTATCAGAGACTACATAGTCTGGGATACCATGCAAACGGAAGATATTCTCAATGAATAATTGTGATAATTCTTTAGCCGTAGGCAATTTGTGAAGGGGTACAAAGTGTACCATTTTACTAAACTGGTCCACCACGACCCAAACCACAGTGCATCCTCTGGACACCGGAAGATCCACTATGAAATCCATAGCGATATGAGGGTTTGTCAGGGACAGGCAGTGGCTGAAGTGTCCAGGCTGGGGCTAAGCGAGGAATCTTACTACTGCTTTACAAATGCTCAAGTATCCTCACAAGAAAACGACTAACACATGGCGTGCCAGTAGCGCCAATGTCTTTTTCTCTCAGGTGTCCAGTAACTTTGGATTCATGAAACTGTTGGAGGACCTGCAGGCGTAGAGGCAGTGGCACATATACCCGGCCTGAGGGTTTTCCTAGGGGTGGATAGGACTGGTGAGGCTCTAAAAGGACCCATAAATCAGGTGAGAGCTGACTGGTAGACAATACCCCGAGCACACAGTGAGAGGGGAGGATAGATTCGGGAATACATTCTGTACAGGAGCCTGCTTCAGGGGAATTATTAGATAAAGTATCAGGTTTAACATGTGATGCTAAAATTAAAACGTGAGAAAAATAATGTCCAACGTGCTTGTGGAGAATTTAGTCTTTTGAAGCCCTCTTTGTATTCCAGATTTTTTTGGTCTGTAAATACAGTCACTGGATGCTCTGCCCCTTCCAACCAGTGTCCCTGATTTATGAAAGCTCTCCAAGGCTGGAGAGAATACACTTTCAGAAGTGAACTGGGTGATCAAGAAAACATGGAATGGATTTTTAAAAATCATTTTCTATTTGCTAGCAAATGTTTTGAATCCTGGACCAGATCCATTCCAGGTTTGCTGGGTCACCCAGTTCAGTTCTGAAAGTGTATTCTCTCCAGCCTTGGAGAGCTTTCATAAATCAGAGTCAATGTCTCCACTCCTCAAAGGCTAACTTGATTGCCAATGGTTCTCGATTCCTAATATCATAATTCTGTTCTGATGGAGAAAACTTTCGGGAAAAGAAGGCACAGTGGTGTAAACGTTCAGGTTTCAGTACTGAGACAAAATTGCTCTGACCCCAAGCTCAGATGCATCTACCTTCACAAAGAGGGGTTGCTGGATGTCTAGATGTACAAGGATGGGGGCCAGAGCAGAGAGCCTCCTTCAGTCTTTTAAACGTGTCACAAGCCTGGACAAGCCAATGAGAAGGACTTTTCAAGTCAGGTTGGTAAGGGGAGTGACCAAGACCGAGTAATTCTTAATAAATCTCCTGTAAAAATTGCAGCGGTGACCTTGGCTGGGTCTATCTTCAGGCCCTGATCAGAAACAATGTAACCCAGAAAAGGGACTTGTTGGACTTCAAAAACTTCACTCTAGATTGGCATTCAAACGGTTCTCCCTAAATTTCTGGAGGACCACCTTAACATGAGCACGATGCTGCGCTAAAGAAGATGAGAAGACTAGAATATCATTTAAATAAACCACCACAAATTTTCCAAGAAAATCACTGAAAATGGTGTTAATGAAGTCCTGGAAGACTGCATAAAACAAATGGCATACCCAGGTACTCATAATGCCTATCCTTCGTAATAAATGCAGTCTTCCACTCATCCCCCTGCCTTATTCTTATGAAGTTGTAAGCCCCTCTCAGGTCTAGTTTGGTAAAAATTTGGGCATTTTCAACCTGGCCAACAGGTCATCGATACAGGGTAAAGGGTACCTGTACCTGTTTAAAGACTTTTTCCAAATTTTCTTTTATTTAAGCTTGGCCACGTTTTCAGCAGGGCGTGTAAGATTGTAGAGGTGCCCTCGGGGTGGCAAAGTACCTGGGAGCAAATTTATTGGGCAGTCATATGGCTGGTGAGGTGGAAGGACATCAGCGGCCTGAGTAGAGAATACATCAGAAAAAGTTGAATATTGAATGGGCAGCTTCTTTAGAGATGTACCAGCAACACCAAGAGGTAGTAAGTTTACAAAACATTTCTCTACACTCTTTTCACCCCATTTATTAATCCGCCCAGATTCACACTCAACTATTGGATTATGTCTGCACAACCAAGGTAGCCCCAAAATTACAGGTGAGGAAGGAATTTTTAGCAGAAAAAATGTTACCATTTCAGAATGGGCGGCACCCACCTTTACCAAAATCTCAGGGGAACTGGTATAGGTTTACCCTGCTTCAGAGGAGAGCAAACACCAGTCCCCCAATCTAACATCGCAATCTTCACATATAGCAAGCCCCCCCTCAGCCTCGGGAGACTGGTTGCTTCTCCCAGCCCTCAGTTGCCACAAAGACTTGCGCAGAGGATGGAGTCTGGGGATGGGCAAGCAGCTGACCAGGAGCACTCAGATAAACAGTACACAATTCACACAAGTCATACACAGAAGATCAGTCCACAAAACAAGGTACAAAGGAATAGGCACAAGCAAAGTCGGGGTCACAGGCAGAGGTCGGTCCAGGCTGAGTACATGTGGGATGTCAGGAACAGGCAAGGGTCAGCAACAGGAAAAACACCTAAGAAACTCTCTAGAACAGATAAGCTCAGCTAACGCTACAACAGGCACAGAAGACTGGAAGCAGAGAGACTATAAAGCCCCAGCAGCCAATGATAGCACAAGATTACACAGGAACCACTCTGCTAATCAGCTGCAGCATAGCTCCAATTCCGCTCAGCTGTGCAGGGGATGCCGAGAGGGAAAACACAGCTACAGGGAAACAAGGAAGAAATAGGAGGGAATAGGCCGAGTGCTCTCCTGCTGTGGGGCACTCCCTGGGATTCTAGGCCCAAAGAGCGCCTCCTAACAATATGCTAATTTCATACAGAAATTGAACCCCAGGTGGTATGTAAGAAATGCACATATGTTGAAAGTTTTAAAAATCTCTTTAAAAGACTTAGTGTTGTAAATGATGTCACAGTAAACACAATAAAATTTATAATGTATAATTTTAAATGTATAAAGCTAAACAATATCACATGGTGGTATGGAATTGTTGCCAGGAGTAGAGTTTATTTATCATTCAGAACTTGTATTTTGATTGATTGCTATTACTTGTTCTTCTGCTGCTGGAACTACATTTATTGGAACCAACAAGCATTTTTTTTACTAATTCCAGCAGGAACAAACCTGGGATTTTTGGTCTTATACAAAATGTTTTTGGTTACTGTATTTTTTTTTACAGTTGGTTGAACATTACTCCTACAAACCAGATGGACTTTTAAGAGCCCTAACAAATCCATGCCCACGAATCGGTGCTAGTAAGTAGTTCAAAAGTTTGGTGTTGGACTGTTCAGGTTATTTTTTTATACTCTGTGGTGTGGATTATGGGTGACAATCAGTGGGACATAATTATTTGTTTTAGTCTGTTTAAATTTTATGAAGTTCTAGGGATGTTTATTGCAGCTTTGATCTGCCTGTCAGTTGCCACAGGGTTATATCTATGTTTTAATAAATCTTTCTTTAGTTCCTCAATGTGCACATTTATGTTCATGTTGTAAGAAAAGATGTGGTGGCCAACTTCTGATAAAATATGATATATTGTGTAAGTATTTATTAAAGCTCTCCGAGGCTGGAGAGAATATACTTTCATCAGTAAAGCTGGGTGATCCAGCAAGCCTGGAATAGATTTCTTAAAAGTCATTTGCTCTTTCTTAGCAAATGTTTTGCTGAATAACCCAGCTTCACTGTGGAAAATGTATCCTTTCCAGCCTTGAAGAACATTAATAAATGAGGCCCATTATGTACGTAATTTTGTAAAGCAACAGTCCTATAATTAAGCACTTATGAAACAAAATGAAAAAGCTGCCCATTTTTAACTGGTTGTAACAAAAATTTTCCTGATGCTATTAGAAGCCAATTAGTTGTTAACTTTTATTTTTCTTTTCTCAGCATTCAAATAATTCAGCCAACGCACATATTTATCACGCACCACCTAATGCATTTTAATATATGTCCGCCACCAGCCACCACTGCTCATTGTTTCCATAACTGATTAAATATCATAATGTGTGCAACTGAAGATGAGCAAGTCAGCCATGGTTAGTTTAATGACTTGAGTCACTAAACCATCTGGTCGCTATAAAGGTTAATATGAGGCCAAATATATTCAGAAAGAGCGCACACAAACAATAAATATTCATAAATATGTAACAATAATGACGTAAAATGACCTACAGGTCTGCATCAGTGATTGCTTTCTGTTTACTTTTGCATCCCCTTAATTAAAAAAAAAAAAGACAGAAGACAGGTAACAAAGATACATTGTATCTTGTATAATATAAGAGCAGACATGATAATAAGTTTCATCTAGATATGTAAAGGGTTGAATTATATAGAAAAAACTTTTTATACTCATATAGTTGTAAAATAATTGATTTTTTTCTTTGATAAAATTGATTTGAATAGATTGGCTTTAGATCGGAGCTATCCAACCTCAGTTCTTTGAAGGCCAAGATCTGCACACATTTTTTTATAAATTGTACAGTAAATTTAATAAGGTATAATTTAAAATAGGGCAAAAAATACTGTTTGTACGAAATCTGTTTCTATGCTGTATGTGTTCCTCAAAGATTTGGAGTTGGACATCTATAGCGGATCCATTATTACTTTCTATTTACTCAAATTTACAGGCAACCCTTACTCATTCACACTCCTATACTAATCTGTCTACTTATCAAAACACTTGTCAGGGTCCGAAAGCAATACAGAGAGTTCAGTTACACTATAACTCACAAATGGGAATAGTTAAAATAGATAGGTAGAGGTAAAAGCAACTTATAGTACAATCATTGCAAGTTGATTCTTAGCTACTTAGTTGTCTACAGATTAAGAACTCTATTTTTTTCTCTCTTGTTTGTAAATCCCCTTTAGATAGTGATAACATTGCATGTTGTGAAAAGTGTTTTTTTATCATAGCCCATTTACTGACATTTAATGACATTGTGGTTTCTAGAATTGGTCAGCAGGTGGAATAATCGCAAGATTCAAATCCTACTCCTTTCCCAAGGCTGGCAGCAAAAAGGTGCATAGAACATGCTCTTCCAAAGCTTTGTTAATCATTGTCAGGTTTTTGGTTGCTTCGAGTGTGCAGCTTACATTAAAGTAGCATTGCAGGTTCCCATTCCGTTGCAAAGTACATTCAGATTTATTTTGTAATGAAAAACTGATCTTGAGAAAAAATCACTCAATCCAATTAGTACTAGTTCTATAAATGTATTTACATTTGATTGTCCTCTTGTATGAAAGTTGAAATATATTCCTTTGAAACCACAGTTTCTATTAAATAAATGCCTTTTTGAATAGGGGGTGGATACAAGGCCAATCTCCATGTATAATATAAAAAGCAACAGTAACTGGTCTTCACTATAGAACACTTTGCACAGAGGTAAAGCCCATGAGTTATTTCATGTTGGTTTACTGTTCAGATCTCAAAAATACGCAAAAGAAACCAAGATTCAAGTAAGAATATACATGCCTCTTGCTTATTTAAACAATAGTTTTTTCGCCTGGAATTCAGCTTTTATACTTTCATCTCATGTAACCGTCCAAAAATCTAATTTCTTTACATTCCTATCGCACCCCTTTCAGTATTGCAAGAGTTTTGACCAACACTGCAAATAGGATAGCAATAAGAAAAGATTAATTATTTACTCCTCTTAAAAAATAATTTAAATTTATGGTACATGTAGAATGTGAGAAAGAAAAAATAAGGGTTGAATTTAGAGTAGCACATAGAGAACAAGAACAATGAATAGAATATTTTTAATTTTCTGTTTTGTGGGCCAGCAATGCTGCTTTAATAAATATCCTAATCATGTGATGAACTTCTAAATCCTGCCAGCTTTGCATTTGTGACTCCCTAGCTTGTCCCTCCCTGGCTTAGAGCTTTAATACAGCAAAATAAAGGCGTGTTTTTGAATTTTATATTAACAATTATTGTTTTCCTTATGCTTAATACAATTCTACTACAATATGACTAATAGTGGATTAATCAGACCAGTGTAAGTATTAGATGTAGTACATCCATTTCCAGGTGAAAATACATGTTCTGTCTTTAACAGAGAGCATTTAAACCACAGTGTCCATTTTTATTTAAAGGGAACTGCAAATTATCCATATTATTTATTAGTTTACCATTTATTTTATTTAATTTGTATGATCTCGGACAAGTCAAGAAAAAGGTAAGTGTGTGCCATCATTTGAAACATGAAACATGCTGTGCATACTTGATTCTGGAAAAAGCTTACTCCCCACAAAAAACATTTATTCAGAGTATTATAATTATCCATTAGGGAAAAAGTCATAAGTTTGAAGTGTCATTTTTTTTTTAAACTTTATCTAATGGCAAACAACTTCCACCCCCCTAACTCCTAAATAACTCATGCCACATGCCCTAAGTATTTCTCACCTTGTGAAGTAGGATCACTGCTGTTGAAGCACTGCTTCAATAGCAAGGGGACCACTGATACACCGCTTCATAAGCATTTATTACAGTTTTGGATTTAAAATTGACCACACACGTAACTTTCCTAACTGGGCCATTGTAATATAAATGTATTGGCATAAAATGGTGATAATAATAACATAAAAATATAAAGATACAAAAGTCTTACCAACATAATACATCAAACTTTATTACAATAAACAATAACATATAAACCTTGCAATCAAGAAGAGATTGTATAAACGATGACAGTATAAAATATATTTGTACTTTTGAATTTTTTATCTCACTGACGAAGACATAAAAAATAAAACTCTGGAACATTAAAAACCACAAAGCCATGAAATTAGTGAAAGGTATTTGACTTCTATCTTTTATGCCAACAGTTACAGAAAGTTCACAATTTTCAATGCCAATGGACACAGATGTGTATCGTGGAATATATGAAGATCCTGATGAGCTGAGAATGCAAACTCTCAAAATAAAGCGAGATCAACTCCTATTATCTGAAACTGAATTGGGCTCTGGTAACTTTGGGACTGTGAAAAAAGGAATCTTTAAAACAACAAAGTAAGTAACTAAGAACATCATAGGTGTTAGTACCATCTTGAAAGTATCAAGTTTTGTTAAATTTTTACTGTAAATGAAAATTCCCTTTCAAACAAAAGGTAGCAATGTACTAGCTCAGGAGAATCTGTCACTAAATCATTAGTTTCAACAAAAATCTTCTTATATTAAATTCTTATAGAATTATATATGCATTTTAAATATTTTATGAATTATTTACCTTTAAGTCTCCCTTCTGTGAACATTTAAAAAGCCTAGGAGTCACTATTTTTGATGTGATGTCAACCATGGAAGTCAGAGCTGTCACTCATAAAACATTTTATAGTATTTCTCCTTTGCTTTACCCAGCACCTACATTAAAAGTTATGTAGGGGTATGGGGAGAGGGATATAGGAGTTGAGTCAGTACTGTCAGTAAGTAGACACTCACAGAATAGAAGAGGACTTTGATATGCATAGGGAGAGAGGGGGCTATGCAAGGTAATTGACTCCTAAATAGTGACATTTTCTAGCACATTTTAAAGACACAAATAGCTATGCTATCAAAACGTTTCTATTTTGGATTAACATGGGGCCAAAAGAACTTGAGGCTGACTTATTTAAGGAGTATGGGCTGGTGACATAGAATAATAAATTAAAAGAGATCATTTCTTTGCAATGCAATTATTTACTCAAGCAGCCTATATTAATTTTGTTTTACAATTTAATTTTAGTTTTACAATGTTTATCACCATAAACTTCTGTGTTATACTTTCACGTGTCATTATTGCTTTCATCATTACTGTCAAAATCATAGCTGAGGTGGAAGCACTGCATTCACTAAACCCAAAATGAACAGTTCTTCCAAGTTGGATGTCTATATATAACCTAACTCCCTTACAACTCCAAGGTGGAATGACGTGTCTTTATGTTTGCTAAAAAAAAGGCCTTTATAAACTTACATGTGCAGATAATAATAATTATTCTAAATGTTACCTAAAATCTATGTTCAGTATGTGGGACTTTATAACTCATGTTATGTAGTTTTATAACCAAATCTTCTTTTGTTGATATGTTGCACACTTACTTGAAGATCCTGACAGTAACTGCATTTTCTAAATAAGGTAAAATAAGCTGCTGTTTTGTCTACATGCCTTCTTCTTTGTTTGGCCTTTCTCCTTCATTTGGTTGCCTATCAGGTCTGTAAAGGCGCCCACGGCCCAGATGAAAAAAAAAAAAATACAGGGTGATAATGCTACTGATAATTTTAAAGAAAAAAAATACAGTCTATGCATCAGACCAATTGATTGGTTATTTTGTTTAAATAATGACTTACATAAGTGGTAGCTAGAATAACAACTATATAAATGTGAAAGTATAGGAACCAAGCTTATACTATTCATTTTTAACAGATCAGAAAAGAAAGTTGCTGTAAAAATTCTTAAGAATGATAGCAACGATCCTACAGTCCAGGAGGAGCTGATGAGTGAAGCAAGGGTCATGCAGCAGTTGGATAACCCATACATTGTCAGAATGATTGGCATTTGTGAAGCAGAATCTTGGATCCTGGTTATGGAACTTGCAGAACTTGGACCATTACATAAGTTTCTAGCCAAAAACAGGTACTAAATGTGTTGCTATAATATTATATGCATATGGATTTTTGTTTTGTATTTATTTTACGCTGTCTAAAATATCTGTAAACATTTACATAAAGGGCTCTATTATGTTGGACTTTCCCTTAAACATTCTCTGGTGGGAATCTTTCAGGTTCAAGTGTTTCAACAGCAGTAATTGATTCCCAAAAAGGAATGTCTGAGGGATTATCAGGTTGACTGTTTTATAAATAGAGCCCAAAGTGTATTTCTGGTATCACATTTATCAACTAATATTTTTTGGGGCCGTGGCCCTCTGACATGTGGGCCGTGGCTCTGGAGTCAGAAGAAGGACCCCGCTTGGGGAATCGTGAAAAGGACCCCGCTTGGGGGGGGCACACCGGTCAGAGCCGTGGACCATGTCTTTCAGAGACATCGCATGCTCAGGGAGGTGGGCATGTTATGATATCCTATCAACCGGCCCACTCTCCTATCGCAGTCAGTAACCTTTATATTGCTTTATAAATGTTTTTAGACAAAAACATTTCAACTTTTCCTACCTGAAAATAAAAAGATGCCTTTAGATTTTATTAATTTACCCTTTACACCAAACTTACACTTTGAAGGCAAAAATGTGACACAAACCTTTAATGAGTACATTTGTTTAGGTTTTCCTTTTAGAAGAAAATAATAAAAGCATTTGTTATACTGTGTGCTTATGAAGAAACTCCACAGTCTCCACTAACTATAAATGTAATACAAAATGACTTAGACACCAGAAAACATGAGTGACAGATATGTAATAATGTATGATAAAGGTTTTATTTCTGTTTGGCAGGGATGTCTCCGAAAAGAATGTAACAGAACTTGTTCATCAAGTTTCCATGGGAATGAAGTACCTGGAAGAAAATAATTTTGTCCACAGGGATCTGGCAGCCAGAAATGTGCTTTTGGTTACCCAGCATTATGCCAAGATTAGTGATTTTGGGCTTTCTAAAGCTATTCAGTCCAATGAGAATTATTATAAAGTAAGTAGTCTCCTTATTGTTTGTCTTTTGTAGTCTTTGTGTGCAATCATTAAATTTATTTTCATATTAACAAAATCACAGATTTTT
Source organism: Pyxicephalus adspersus (assembly GCF_032062135.1). NCBI lineage: Eukaryota > Metazoa > Chordata > Amphibia > Anura > Pyxicephalidae > Pyxicephalus > Pyxicephalus adspersus. Next base: position 29,880,720 of record NC_092863.1, read on the forward strand.
CTTCGATTATCTTTTGGGGATGACCATAACAAAGAATTCAGTGGGTAGCAGAGGCTGGTCTATACATTATAGTTCTGTACCCCCAATGCTGCTGCGCTTCATTCTGCATTTGCTCGGAATAAAGTAATATTTCTTTTTACTTGTAAATATAAGCCCTTAAGTTAATAGGTCTTTTATTATTCATTAATGTCTATTTATGAAGCAGTAAATCTGGGAAATGGTTGTATAGAGGGGAGATTTTGACTACAACTGTTATGATGATGTGGGAACAAATTTTTGGGTGTGCAACAGTTCCCCATAAGATAGAGGATATGTATTTGTTAAGCTATAAGTTTTTGCTTGAGGGTTCATTAAAAAACATTGGGACCTTTATGGGTCCAGCTCTCCTTCTGGGGGTACCTACCAGGGTGCTGGTTCTTCGGTATGTATATGATGTTGAGTGTCTCAAGTGAGGGGTTGTATGCAGGAAAGATTGTTTTACACACTGCAGTCAGTATACAGCCTTTATCAGGAATAGGTAGGTAAAAGACTGTGAGGGATGGCTGAAGTGAAGGATGGATACCATATACATGTCACTGCACTGAAGATTACACTATAAGCTAATAGAAAACCACAAGTCAGACCTAAGATAAATAGCTCATATACGTGATGCACATGTCCAGTACATTTACATAGCAGAGGCTCTTGCTATTTGTATTACAGGCTTCAGGGGCTCTCACCCCTTCTGCATTCTGCGTTCACAGGGAGTTTGCATTGCTGCCTATGCCTTTATTTTTTTACCTAATAATTTATTTTCTATCCATAATTTCTTTGTATCAAAAGCATTTGCTTACTAACATTATTTACCATCTTCTTGGTGTGCTAAGAGTTTTGTAAATTTATTAATAAGAAGAAAAAATGTATTATGCAAAAACATATCAAAATCATTAATACTTTTTTTATTCCTTAGTGAATTGAGCCTTATGTATTTAGCCCATCCCACTACTACAATAAAAATTTGTTAGCAGGGGCTACAATAAAATATGTTGTCTTGCAATAAAATTGAAATTGCTGCAAAAAAATATTTTTACATGAAAACTAACAGAAAAGGTCAACTCATGAGAGTTTTGTTTTCATCTTAATAAATAAATATAAATTAACAAATGTATGTCTCTTGTTGATTAAACCTGTTGGTGTAACAGTATTCAATTCTTAGTTGTTTTGTCTTTCAAGGCAAAAAGTTGTGGGAAATGGCCCATTAAATGGTATGCACCAGAATGCATAAACTTCTTAAAATTTTCAAGCAAAAGCGATGTATGGAGTTTTGGAGTACTTATGTGGGAAGCATATTCCTATGGTCAAAAGCCATATAAAGTAAGTCATAAAACCTATTCTTGGAAGATTTGTTTACTTGGCATTTGAAACAATTGATAAATAAGTTATCATGTTCAGAATTACCAGCTACACTTTATAGTATATTTTTTAACAGCATAGTTAGCTAAAAAATTAACAAGGAGTATACAGAGATAGTTAGTGCTAAATAGGAATTTGCTAGAATAAGCAGTGGTTGAGGTAAAGTTATAGGGTTATCAGTGAAGCGATGCTTGAGGAGAGGGAAAATGTGAGTTAGTGGTTAGTGGTAAAAGGAACTGAATGAGAGCGCATTCAGTGAAAAGTGGTGGAGGACAAGGCAGAGTTGAACAATGGTGAAGGAGAAGTCCAGGGTGTACAGAGGTGGGCAGTGGTGGAGGAACGTGCCGAGGTAAACAACCTACACATGTTACTAGCTGTTAAGAGCCCAATGATTCTAATGCTTTGTTTCTGCCTAGTCATTGTTTTTTGTGAGAATGTTTGAGAAGACATAATTCCACAATAAAAGTACCTTTAGGCTGAGATTTTATAAGCGTATAAGGGCATTCAACCCTGCACATATAGCTTCTTCTTAATGTGCCCAAGGGTGCATTTTCACATTAACATTTTCATTGTAATAACACTCAGAAACATGTTCTCTGTTAGAATTGCTGCTTTATTAACAAAAGTTTTAAAGGTGAATAATTAATATGTTTTATATCATTACAGGGAATGAAAGGCATGGAGGTGACAGCGATGATTGAAAATGGAAAACGTATGGAGTGTCCTCCCCGATGTCCATCTGAATTATTTGAATTGATGCAATTATGCTGGACATACAAGTGAGTATTGACCTTTTTTATTTCACTCTTGAAGAATACGATGACACTAGAATTTCTGGTACAATATTTTCGAAGAAAGGTAGGTTGCAAGCAAAAACATTATGCCATATTGGACTAACAATAGCGTTAACAATGAATGTATGACTATGCATATTACATATGATTTATAATATTCAAATAAACCCCTTCTGTAAAACATTCTCTTGACACTGTTTCTTTTTCATATTTCACAGCACTGAGGAACGCCCTGCATTTTCCAGTGTTGAACTTAGACTCCGCAATTATTATTATGACATTGCCCAGTAAATGTCTTCTTCAATACAGTTACAACCCTAAACCTGGTGCAAGATCATTTCTGTATGGTTTATTTTAGAATGTCAATTTTATTTACAACATTGCTTTTTCTACAAAACATTTTGGAACATATTTTGTTCATATTTATGCTGTATGGTACTTCTTGATTGGAATCTGTTTACAAAGCCTTCTTGCAAAAAACACAGGGTGTTTGTTAAATATTTCCTTTATTTTTATCACATGTCAAATAAAATAACAATATTCAGAAACTGTATTTGTCTTTCTAAATTAATGTTATATCAGTTGAGCTCAGCATTCATAAAGCATTAGACATGACACAACTCTAATGTTAATATTGTTCCATAACTTTTATGTTTAATAAAACAAACTATGCATGGTTCTTATAAATCAAAAATAAATGTAGTTTCCCATTTCCCATTTTCTTTGTATGAGACCTATGAGTGTATGAGACTTATTCATAAAGCAGTAAAAAAAACATTTCTTGCTATACTTGAAGTATAGTAGGAAGTATAATGAATCACCAGTAATCAAATGAATTTTTTTTTTCATTTTTTAGTGGAACATCACAATCAGCATACTGAAAAAAGGAATCTACAAGTTTCTGGAACATTGCTATTTCATAACACATGTGCTGCTCCATAAACATGTGAACTTTTCATAAGAGTATTAGGGGTTATTCTAATAGTTGATTTTGCATAGCACCCTCCTCAATTGTACAATAACTGAACACTGTAATGAATGCAGCCTAGACCTACATTGTGATTGTAAGGTCCTGATCCAGCGCCAGTGCTCACCAGACACCAGTCTCCCAATCTAATTTTGCACTCTTCATTTACAGCAGTCCCCTGTTCAACCTTGAGAGGTAAGTTGTGCCATGCCAGCACATGGTTGTCACCAGGACTTCTTAGCACTATAGATGGCATCTGGGGAAGGACTGACACAGAACCAGGAGCCCACAGAGCACGAGAGAGGACACAACATATAGTTACATAGTTACAAAGTAGGTTAGGTTGAAAAAACACACAAGTCCATCAAGTTCAACCACTAGAGAAATAAACATATACCAGATATAAAACCCTATAAGACATAGTTGGACCAGAG
>NC_092863.1:29886490-29887274 GCF_032062135.1 Pyxicephalus adspersus
TCTCTGGCTTTTACATTTTCCTGTCCATTTAATTAAGCAGTATAGAGAAGGCCATAGTATGGTCTTAGCATTACTGCATTCTGCTTGGTGTATTTGTTTTCCTGTGAATTGGAGAGAAACACAACTGTCATATGTTTTCCTGTATGTTATTCAGCTGCCTACTGAGATCAGACCGCTGTATCTTTACTGTGCATTTTCTCTTGGTGAGCCACACCATATAACCACTCATTTTAGGGCCAGCTGTGTCAGTTTCTTGTCAGGTCTTGCTTCCAGTAAGGGCCGCTTCCAGTGTAACCGCTTGTACAGTGGAGGAACCCATACAATCCAGCAGTTGCTGCATGAGTAGTGCTATACAAACAGCATACCTACAGGGTACAAACTATGGATGAGCGAGCAAGAATATTAAGTTCGATCTTGCGGCAAATCAGGCCTTTCTGGCTCACCGAAAATGTAACCAAGAGTGGCCTTCTGATTCACTGACAGGTCGAGATCTCGCCAAACAGAAGGATTTCCAGGGCTGCTTCATGCAGCCCTAGAAATCCTCTGCGATTCCCAGGCACTAGAGGTTAATTACTCTAGTGCCCCAGGGATCGCACACTCTTCTCAATGAATGCAGCCACAGCTGCAATCATTTGGAAGATTCAGCACAGGAGAACCTCCTGACATTGTAATATAAGTATCTCTTACAAATGATACATTTGTATCTGTAACAAATGTATCATTTGTAAGAGATACTTATAATACAATGTCAAGAGGTTCTCTTTGCCTGGCATTTTCTCAATGA
>NC_092863.1:29887595-29888903 GCF_032062135.1 Pyxicephalus adspersus
ATGAACCATTGGAAGTTCAAGGAAATTTCACAAGAATGCATTCTCGCTCATCCCTATTACAAACTACTTATGAGTTAAAGGGAGCAAGGACTTTGTATGTAGTGGATCCGTTCCATAGGATGCCATGTAGGTAGAAAATTCTGACTCTTTCTTTTTCAAATACAATCCAAGGGAAAGTGAATTAGATACTGCCTAACTGTATCGTCTACCTACCAATGATGACATTGGTAGGTAGATGATATTAAAAATTAGCTAAACCCAAAACTAAACAAATCAAGTTCTAATGACAGTCATGATTTGAAGAGAATACAAAGTATAGATGCAACTAGTAAACAGAATGTTACATAGGCCAAATGTACTTGCAAATCAAATTACAGCCATTTTCTCTAATCTCTGTATTCAACTAGTGAGAAAATCAATAAAATGTGAATATGTGACACCCTAAATAGGATTTTCCAGCACCCTAAATAACATTTCCCAGCACCCATAAATTACAGTGGATAGTTGTGTCTACATGGAGGGGAAGGGTTTGTAGTCACATGAAGTAGGTGGTGAGCAATTGCAGAACCTTAATATTTTAACAGAAACCTAAAAGGTGTAGGAGGTCCTGGCTGTGTGGATAGGTGTACTGCTATATCTATGCACAGCAAGCTACGCAATTTGATCATGTAAAGTTCAGTTTCAGAGGATAATACTTATGAATTACATGAATCAACATGATTACTTTAGGAATTTATCTTGTTAAATTTGTGGTTCAGTCGGGCTTTAAAATCTCTGCCAATCATCAAACACTTTAAAAGTGAATGTGAAAGAAGAATCTGCGGATGGAACAAGCAATGAGGTTGAGGCATTATGGGTGGAGATGAATGTGGGGTTGGTTTAGGCCCACCAGTGCTAAGGAAGAAATGGAAAAAAAAACTACTAGCACAGATAGAAAAAGCAGCAAAAAGTGGAAGTGTTATAATCATGGGAGATTTCAACTACCCTGACATTGATTGGAGTAATGGGACTACAGGAACAGCAAAAAGGAGGAAATTTGTGAATTTAATACAAGATAACTTTATGGTACAGTTTATAGAAGCCCCAACTAGAAATGATACTCTGCTGGACCTAGTTCTTTCTAGCAATGTAGAGCTTATAACAAATGTGCAAATAAAAGAGAATCTGGGTAGCAGTGACCATAATATGATTTAATTTAATGTAAAAACAGGAAAGATAAAAACATTTCATTTTAAGAGAGCAAATTTTCCATTATTAAGGGCGGCTCTCTGTGACTTGGACTGGGAGACAATATTGTCCTCAAAGAAC
>NC_092863.1:29893287-29894370 GCF_032062135.1 Pyxicephalus adspersus
ATTTACAGATGGCTTCCTTTGCCTTAAATTATTCTATTAATGCAATGACACTTAGAAAATTAAATACTTAGGTTCTATTTTCCACTCTTTGGCAGGCCCATACATACATATCAAATAGTATAAAAAAAAGTAAAAAAAAAGTACTATACAATTGACTCCCTCCTAAACCCCACAACTGCTCCCCCCACAACTACCTCCTCAGCTCAGGACATTGCCACCTACTTTAGAACTTAAAGATATAGATATAAAGATTATAAAGATATAATTGTCAAAATCAGACTTGATGTCTCTGCTGACTGAACTCCAACCATATCCACCTCTTCCACCTGTAAATCATCACTGGCCTCCCTCAGCCCTGTTACTGTGGAGGAAGTCTCCTCTCTTCTCTTATCATCTCCATCTACTACCTGTCCGCTTGACCCTATTCCCTCTGATCTTCTCCGTGCCCATTCCTCCACCCTGGCCCCCACGCTAACCGAACTGTTCAACCTCTCCCTTTTTACTGGTATCTACCCCTCTGCTTTCAAACATGCCATAATTCTCCCTATCCTAAAGAAACCCTCACTAGACCCCTCCCTACCCTCTAACTACCGTCCTATCTCCCTTCTGCCATATGTCTCAAACTTCTTGAGCGCCTTGTCTACAAAAGACTAACCCATTACCTGAGCACCAACTCTCTCCTTGACCCTCTCCAGTCTGGTTTTCGAGCTGCCCATTCCACCAAAACAGCCCTTACTAAAGTGGCCAATGACATCATCTGACCACACTGTTGATCACCCCCTTCTAATACAAATTATGCGCTCCATTGGTATCGGTGACACTGCTCTCTCTTGGTTTGCTTCCTATCTGTCTGACCACTCCTTTCAAGTTTCTTTCAATGGTAATTCCTCTTTTCCCACTCTCCTCTGTGTTGGTCTTCCCCAAGGGTCAGTCCTTGGACCGGTTCTCTTTTTTCTGTAAACCTCCTCTCTCGGTAGTCTCATATCCTCCTTTGGCTTACAGTACCATACGTATGCTGATGACACTCAAATCTATCTGTCCACTCCTGACTTGTCCTGGATAAGGTCTCATGTCGGCCAAATC
>NC_092863.1:29894576-29914619 GCF_032062135.1 Pyxicephalus adspersus
GACTACTGTAACCTCCTCCTCTCTGGTATTCCACTAACCCAACTCTCTCCTCCACAATCTATTATGAATGCTGCAGCCAGACTCATCCATCCTTCTCACTGCTTTTCCTCCGCTGCATCTATTTGTAGTTCTCTTCATTGGCTTCCATTTCACCTTAGAATTAAATTCATGCTCCTGTGCTTTGCCTTCGGACCCTACACAGTTATTGTCCCACTTACATTTCTGACTTGGTAAAAAAATACTCCCCCTGCCGCTCTCTCCGCTCCTCCAATTATCTACTACTGACTTCCTCACTCATAACCTAATCACAGGCAACGTTTACCTGGTTGTAAAGCACAACCATATACCATGTCTTTGACTGATAAAAGTGGAACCAGTTAAAAGACGTTGAGTTTTTAATACCATCAATAAGTGTCATCATATTTTCTACAGATCTACAGAAACTACAGCACTATAGGTCTTTGGAGATTTTCAAGTCATTAACACTGGCAGCAAACTTGTCAAATAAAAAACTATTTGCAATAGAAAAATTATTGTCCTTTATAAAAGCCCAAAAAATGACTTCACTGATTGTTAATTAACAAGCTGATAGCAGGCTTTCAACACGTGTTAAGTATACTAGGAACTTACAGAAATCCTACTAAAGTCTTCTAAGATCTGTCTTGTGTGGTTTTATATCTGTTTTTTTGTAAAAACTTGCATTCAGGTTACTAATGGCTATATACCGGTAAAGCACAACACCTTTTGATTAATTGGGGTTCTGTTTGTCTGTTTAAAGCAATGGTAAGGAGCCATTCTGTCATTTAGGGCCCTGGGGAAGGTAGCAGCTACTACATTCAGTTGTACTGACTACAATATTAATGTGAAAATTCATATCCCTATTCAAACAAATTTATTTAGGTTTACAAATTGCTCAGCAGGGAAAAATAAACAGCATTTATGCATGACAAATTAACTGCTTTACAGTGAAAAAGCATAATACCCCTTATAACCACTAGATGGCAGAATCACTCTTTCAAATATGAACAAATATAGAGATTTTGTTTCTGTTACCAATACCAAATACAATTACTCTTTATTTACTCTTGGGAAAGATTGCCACATTGTTATTATTAATTGATGCAGATTATTTATAATGTATCTCAACCCCTGCTGTTGTTCGTTATATAGATTGCTAAGAAATTCATATAACAGCAATGAGAGCAATGTGCAGAGTTAATGATACTTTAATGATCAGAAAACCCAAACTTTTAGGGCTTCAACCCTTACTACGTCTATATACCACTTGTCTGTATATGTCTGTCTTTTGCAACCCCTATTTAATGTACAATGTAATATGTTGGCGCTATATAAATACTGTTTATAATTAATAATAACAATAACATAGCCTGTAGTATAAAATCTCCAACCAGTATCTTTTTCTAGGAAATAGAGGCTTAGCCTGGATGGTCAAAATGATCCTATCCTGCTGGTGAAAAAAATCAGACTAAGGTATTGCCAGGGGTGTACTGCAAGTTGTATTAGTACGTAAGTCCTATGCTTAACCTGGCATCCACGCATGTACCTTGAAAATATAACTGTTGCAAAGTTTCCGCCCAGGTAAGTATTTCTTTACCTTTTTAACACAGGGGGACCCTTTAAAATAACTTTCTGGTTTCAGGGAACCCGTGCTATAATTACTTTATCAACAGCTCACAGTACAATAATACAATGGTCAGTGGGAAGAATGCTTCTTACAATGAATTGGTGTCAGGCAAACTAACCTGAGAGGTCCAAATTTGCTCATTGCTCAAATAACTCTTAACAACCTCTTGAAGGATCCCAGAAACAGAACCCTGGTTGAGAAACACTGTCCTAGATTATATTAAAAAAATTCTAAATATCAATAACCTCTTCCCTAAAAATAGTTACAAAAACCATGTATGGATCAATCTATATTTGTAACCTAAATCCTTTTTTATCAAAATACTCCTATTAACAAAAGTGGACACCAATTGTGCATTTCTGTACCAAAAAAGCAGACATTTCACTTTTGAATTTAATAATCATTAGCCTGGTCCTGACCTTCAGTGAGCTGTATATTATTCTTGAGATGCCTAAAAGTAATACGACAGTTTACCTGTGGCTCATCAACACTACTCTAAAGTGGCATACACAAGTGCAAATATAGTCTTTGGAAAGGATCTTTCACGATCCTTTCCAAGACTAAGCACTGCACGATGCATGAACGAGTGCTGTACATACAACACCATTCTGCTCTATGCAGAGGGGAGGGGGAGAACGAGAGGGTGGCACCCCGCTGCGTGCTCACCCCCTTCGATTCCATTAGGATCGTTCATCGTCCATCGTCCGGTGATCCGCCAGGACGGTCGTTCAGACAATGGACTGGTGCTGTACACACCCCAGATTCTTGCCCGATATTTTCCCTGAGCCGATAATTGGGCGAGAACCATTGGACGTGTGTACATAGCTTAATAGTAGTGTACTCATAGTCAACTCATTCTCCTGTTTATGTCTTAGTATTTTATCTGAAAAGGTCACAATAGGACAATGAGGGCCCTGGACAATGGTGTATAGCTTCAGCATGGATCTACAGATGTAAGTATTGCATACCATTTGTTTTTATCACACTGATAAAAGAATGTTTTAATTTGGGAACTTTTTACCAGCTAGCAGTTATCTTTTTAAATGAGATTGAATCCAGTTTTTGTTTCTTAATTAGGACTTCATTCTGTAAAAAATGAAATAGGAAAGTGATACCACAGCGTGTGGAATTAAAACCTAGAATCTGTGTCCTATTTGTTTCAAATCTGTAGGCTAATAACACTGAAAATTATCTACATTTCACTGGACCCATCTCTAGGACCTAACCACATTATCTTATAATTGAACCCTTCTAAATGCACAGATGCCTTATAATGCAAGATTTTTTTTTTTGTTCTTGATTCCACTTTGAAAAAGGAATCCTTTGGGGTAACCCAATGCTAAGATTCTTAGCTATACTATAGACAGTTTGGTATATTAGGCAAGGTTTATGTAAAATCAACTGAATATAGGGCTTTCAGGTTCTGAGAACATAACTTTGCCTTGTACTTGTCCTAGCAACTTCCGCTGACAAAATTTTTAACAACTTTTTTAACAACCTCATCCTCAACATATTACACCAACGCTGTACACAAAATAGGGGTTACAAATGACAGATACAAACAATGACACAGGAGGAGGAAAGGACCCCATTGGAGGCAAGTCTTCAATATCTGCACAGCACTGTCTATTAAAGGTTAGAACAACTTGTTCACAGGTTTACAGCAAAGAAGAAAGCTAGCTCAAGTCCAGACCATATAGCTAGAGGTAGGATTAGTCTTCCCAAAAGATAACCAATACTACTGGCTTTTTTATAGACTACTATGAGATTTGCAAATGCAATTCATTTAAAGAACATGCAGTTTTACTTCAAGCATGAAGTATGGCTATTTGATGTGACATGTTGTTCAGTTATCACCATAATCTCAGGAAGTCTTCAAGTACTTGTTTTACATATTCATTTCTACATTCAATTGCTTCAGTAAAAAGCATTTGTTCACATGCGCTGCAGAATTTATAAGCTTAACATCTGCTTAACAAAGTAATCAACATTCTATATGGCTCCTTTGGTATTTTCACACATTAAAAAATTAACCCCAAGACTTTGATGCAGCTGCTGATCGCTTAATTGCCCTTTTCAGTGTTCTGATAAGACAAATTGTTGCAATTAATGCATATTACATAAAAAACAAGCATTTGATTAAACATTGTAAACCAATCAGAATAAATAAGAATGAGCCACTCTTTTTCCTTGCTGTGTCTTGATCTTCCTTCTGTAAAGTCTGCATTAATGAAGAAAATATTTCTTGAATCATTCTGAGAAGAAAACCTAATCAAGCGCTATTAATAAACTCATCCAATTTGAAAGTCGATGACTTCATCAAATGAATGAGCAACATAGCATCTGTTCATCACTGAAATTATTATGAAAAATAAATATATAATTTGAAATCACTCAATACAGAAAACACAAGGTATGCATAGCCATTAAATATAGAAAAAACATATAATAACTCCTGTAAAATGTACATTTATAAATCCCTAACACTCCACTGACCCTTTCTAGATTGTACAAAAAGCAACTGCTGAAAACAAAGGTGTTAAGAAAAGCAAGGGTAACTGATGTACAGTTTTCTGTGTTTAATTGCCATAATTACCATAAATTAACCTAAAAGCTCCAGTCATAAATGGAATGACAGACACTTCTTTTTCTAGCAATTGCAGCAAAACAATGATCAGGTTTTCCAAAAATTAAACACCACTCACGTCCATTGTAGCCTATTGTATTTTCTACTTTTCAAAATGTTGAATGTTTGGCACCTATTAAATTTCTATCACTCTGATGGCCACTCCATAAATATAACAACCAGCATCTTTCAATAGGGGAAGTGGTGTACTTCTAGAAGTTGTGATCCTCTTGAAAACCGATGATCTTTTCAGGTGATCATCATGGTTTTTAAATGGGCACAAGAAAAAAATGGTGTCCTTGTCTGTTTATCCTTGATAGATGAGACCCAAAGATATAAGATCTTCTTTTATCAAGACTATAGTGTTTGGAAAATGCATAATAAACTATGGTTCAGTCTCTACATACACAAGATTTCTCCAGATCATAACAAGTTGTAATAACAACATTTAAAATATCTTGCAACTCAAGAAATGTATATATGTACACCATCCCATGAAACACATAGGGCTCTATTTATAAAACATGGATGCTGACATTCCATCAGACATTGCCAGGTGGGAATCAATTACTGTCATTAAAACAAATAGATGTTTCAGGAAATTTCAGATTCCCTGCTTTGTTTGTATATACATTGATTATAATATGCTCAGGATCAGGAAAAGGTCAGCTCTTAAATCTAATCTAATATAAGTAAATAGTGCATTGTTTTTTTTTAACATTACCAAGGATTATGTGTGTGTAGCACTTTCAGAACAATAATGGCTCATTCAAATTAGTGTTTTTTGAGTGGTAAAATGCGGTATTATGTTGTCCTATTTTCCAATGCTACATGCAGTGACCAAGGGCAGTCTCCTGTCCCATCAACCTCCAAAACCATATTTGGAACTGTTTGTCACCACTTTTGGAAGTATTTTTAAGATTTTGTTCTTTCTTTTGTTTTTTAAATAAGCAGATTTATTCATAAAAAAAGAGGCTTTGAAACTTTGAAAGCTTTGAAATGCTCACACACATATTTGCAAACACCTAAAAAAATGCCTAGCAGTTACTGTCTCCTATCACTAGGTGCCCAAAGTGGAAAATTCCAGAATTTTTTACCACTAATGTGAACTAACCCTAAAGGATATATGTACCTTAACAGTAAAACACTGTACTGGCTCCTTCGGGTTAAAGTCACTTAAGGGTCAGTTCTTGTACAACAAACTTGCTAAAAAAAGATTTACACGCAGGTATTTGAATATCAGTTACATACTTGTAAATGGTGAGCAATAAAGCAGTGGCTGCCAAAAAGCTATGTTTATGTAGTTTTCTTTGTCAGCTATGTCAGCTTTGTTTTATATTCAATTACCCTGAGTCGATAGAGCCACTCTGTTGTAGGCAAGAAAAGAAGTCCCTGGCTCCATTTGGTTTTCTTCAGTCCACTGGAAGTTTTATACAATCTCGTTATCAATACGTTTATGCTGGTAAAGAGATGCCTCCACTAAGCCAGGCTGTATGTACAGAGGGTAGCTGTATTTCATCTGTTAGTACAGAATAGAATACAGAGTACTCTTTTACATTATACTAACTGGTGTGGTGGGCAAGAGCGGTTTATTCTGGCTTTTATTATGAAAGTACACCAGTGGTTTTAAATTAGATTTTTTAAACAACAAACTAGATATTACAAATCCAGTTTGTGTTTCAAAGAAAGTATGTTGGTAGTTCTAATGGAATTGTTCGGTTTACATCTTTAATGAGTGGTCCAGATTGCAGGCAATGGATGCATTAGATGGTTCCTCCATTATCCATGGATAGTCATTATGTAACAAATGTGTATAGCATGTAGATAGCAATGTATAGAACGTAGACCTTAGAATGCTTGCCCTGCATTACCTGTGGCAAATATATATAATATATATATTTTTCATACTTAGATACCATATCCAAAAATATTTGTTTTACTAAATTAGAAAAATATATCCTTTTGATGTTGTGTTTAAAGGTTTTTAGGGCTTAAGATCGTCATGATATGGAAAACAAGGTATTAGAAAATGATGAAAAGTAAGAGCTTCTAAATGGCCACAAGAGACATTTCTTGAAGTTATTCAGACCTTGTCTTGTAAAAAAAAAAAAAAAAAATGTACATATATTTTACGCAACTCTTTTTTTTCTTGTGGTGGGATCTTTAGGCCTTGTATCTGGAACATCTGCCGGAAACAGTACCTTCTTTGTGGGAGTCAACTCTCATTTCTGCTGTCCGCACTCTACCGGTTGTTGAAGCCACAACCAAGGATGGCTCTACAGGTCTGGTTAAGAAAGCTTTGCTGTTTAAGCTGATATCATCCCTTGTGTTTCCATATTAGGTGGATACTGTACAAAACAGAGAACCTGAGGCCAGCGCTCCGCTTTCTGTAAAAAAACAGAAGAGGGAGGTGCGGTTAACATTCACTCTTGTGGTACACAAAGCTTAGGACCTCAACACCTGCAACTCCTAAATATAGGATCTTTGGAGGCCTTCAATATAACTAATTAAATGGCTCAACTGTCACTTGTCAACTCTGGTTCCCCAAACAGTTATGGGATAGAAATAAAAATATAAAAATGAAAAGCACACATACCTCGATTCCTTTTTTATAACATAAGTGAGCAAGATTATATTAAATCTGGGCAAACATGTATATATATATATATATATATATATATATATATATATATATATATATAATTTATATTACTGTAAATGAAATCACCCTATTAACAGGAATTGTATATACCATAATAGTAAATGCATGGTAACCATGTACAAGGAATTGGGGAATTAGAGTTTTACCAAGGGTATAAGGAAACAAATGTTCCATTGAATAGTTTTTGGCCATTAAACAGACCCATATAATTGAAACCACAACCCAAAAGGTCACCTGTCACATAATATTGTATTACTTTCTGTCTTTCATGACTTTCTATCATTCATTTACTTAACTACATTCATTTTAATGCAGTTCACTTAGATGGTAAACAACAATCTCTTTCTATATACATTCTAAATGCATTTAATTTTGTAATGCTAAAATATTATTACCAATAAACATAAATCCAATAAAAGTTTACAAATTGCCAACAAATGTCCAAATGCACTTTTTCTGATAATTGTTTAATAATTACAAAGGATTCCAATATAATTTTATCTAGAACAAGTAACTACTTACAGCAGTTCCCCTGCACAACCATATCCTCAGGTATGGGGTCACGTCACAAATCTATAGGTACTGTATTTTAGAGCTGAAGTAACATCTTCCAGTTGGGTATCTCCTAATCAAGCATCCACAAAGTAAATCTCATTCTACTCCTTCAGCTAATTCATGTTCATAGTTAAATAAAATAAAGCCCTCTAAGTCCTGGAGTCCTTTTGTTCTTATCAGGGCTTTTATTGTGCCTAACGACTATAAATTATGCTCTCTGTTCCTGCATGTAAAGTACAACCCTTTTCCGTTAAACACCCAATCACTGAAGACAAAAAAATTACTGTCACTGAAGACAAAACAGAATTACTGTCCCTTGAATTCCAATCAAACACTGTGTAATATTGACAATACTGTGACTCTTACCAGAATATATATATATATATATATATATATATATATATACACACAACACCAGGATCTAAAATAATCAAGCGTACAAAATGGCTTTCTCTGGAGCTAACAATCTTTATTAATAGATATACTTATATATTTTATAATTCATTGATTTGAAATATGTATACACATTTACAGAAAAGACATTCAACATGACATCAGGATACCCAATTTGCATACAATGTTCTGGTCAACGCTTCTTGGAAGTTCTAAAGCCCTTGGATTGGCTTGATAGCCAGACAAATATTACCACCATTGGCTTCATTTTTGAGTTAGTGCACTCACAACTGATATTATTTTTTACCTAAGGTATCTTACTTCCTTTTCCCTACAGGAACATTTTGGAATTGAAATACGACTACAGTGATAGATGCAAATTTTTATGGCATTATACAGTTGTATACCACCTATTGTTGAAGCCATTACACCAGCAAAAAAAGAAGCACTGACACTACTACTAATGATATACTGGGATGACTTTCCTAAAGCAACCCAGTCCCGTTCTCAGACCAATAAATTAGATTATTCAGTAAGGTAATATAGCAATGCAGAAGAACAAAGTGCAAATACATTTAACTGTGGTAAGATTGAAAAGAATGATTTTAAAATATGAAAACTGATTGATTTCTATGGTTTCCTGTAGTACGCACATCACTATTTTTGCACAGCTTTAATAAAAAAAGCTCATTGCTTAGTATTAAGCCTCATGCATTGCTATTATGTACTGAGGGCTTACTAGAGAGAAGAAAAACGTCTAACTAGGTACGAAATTAACATGCACTAGATTTCCACTATGGGAGTTTTTCTCCCTCATATGCCACTTTTTTCCTTTTCTTCCACCCTATCACTTCATTTTACTAGTAATCTATTCTCACAGTAGTTGAGATTGTATTTATAGGTAAAAGATACTTACTTTTTTTTGTAATGTATTGTTTGTAATTAGCATTGTAGAGTTAGATATAACACAGATTAGACACTGAATGTGGGAAATATTACCCCACTCAATAGCTTCATTCTACCTTTTTTTTTCTTCTTGGAGTTTAAAAATGCATTGAAAATGGATAGTGTAACTGAAAATTAAGGTAATGATATATCTATCAGACATTATGAGATTAGTTGTATGAAGTCAATATTCTGTCAAATGTTGAGTAGAATTAGTTGATTTTTAGCTATATAAAGAAATCATATGTATTGTTTTTTGTTTGTTTGAAAATGAAAAACTTAATAAAGATATTGTAATATGAAAAATCTCTAACTAGGGTCATTGCATTACTCCAGTGTACCATCACCTTGCTGCCGACCAGGAGCTTGATACGTACTGGCTCCCCATAATTAAAAACAGCACGTGGATCACTATCGTCCAGAATTTATGACCGCCTCCATATGCATGATCCCTAAGCCCAATACAGACACATCACATTGGTCATACTTTAGGCCCATCTTCTAATCAATATCAATCTGAAGATTATAACGTATTGGTGATCTCTTTCATAGAGATGGGTGGTTCTTCTCACTGAGTTGGCACAACAAACAAGCCTTGTTTCTCTTGCTTGACATAAGAAAAGCATTTGACTCCCCCTTCTGGTCTTACCTGTTCAATGTACTCCCACTTTTGGTTTGGTCCCCACTTTCATAATTTGATTTATGCTTTCTATAATTTCCCCCTAGAAATCCAATATTATGCTTGTTATCAATATGATAATTTTCATCTACACAAATGAACCTCCTCATATCCTACAAGTCTTTAGATATGTTTCTTGTCCTTCTGTTTACCAAGCAAAAGCTCCTAATATCACTCTACCAGATTCCTCTCTCCTTCTCAAGCACCATTTAGACTACCAGTGGGTATCTCATTCTCTCCCATATCTCTTAGTTACCCTTACTTAGGACACACAATTCACTACTAGCACCTAACAGCTAACACCTCTATGTTTGCAAAATGTAAAAGTCTCTTATCTACCTGGTTCACCTACCAACATTCGTGGCTGGGCAGGATAGCAGCCATTTAAGTGCAAGGGTTTTTATCATACACTTTTAATGATGTCCCCTTACAAACAATTGTACCTCTACTGAGTGAACACCATGCTCTCGCCTGCCAACCTTCCCTATCCATTTCCTCCATTGTTTCTCCTCTTCAGCGTGTGCTGTTTTTTCATTCCCTCTGGATTACTCTTAGGTTTTCATATATACTACTACATTAATCTTTAATTATTGATTGCTAATTACAAAATTTTGTACTAACATCTTGTTTGTTGTTTTCCTATGAGTGTTCTGCTGCTTTCTATATTGTCTTGAACCATTTACACATTTATTTTTGTTACATACTTACCTTCCAATTTTTTGTTATATTGTTATGCTTTATAACCTCAATATTTTTTTAATAAAAACACAGCATGTGGCAAGGTGCTGTAAAACTGCACTTTAATTAAGATTTTAATGGGTTTGTTGGTTTAGAAAAATAGTCTCTGAAGTTACATGAGGGTCCTACAAATTAGATAAAACCAGAGACCAGGGCTGTATCAGCTGTGATAAAGAATAAATAAATTAAAAATGTGATAGACAGAAAGAAAAAATATAACAAGAACTTAGTGCTTAGTGCAATACTTAACATGCAGAAGGGGCATAGGACAACTAAAAAATTACTAAAGACTAATATATATATATATATATATATATATATATATATATATATATATATATACACTTTACTTTTTGTCATTGTTTAGTTCTCCTATGACCCTAAAGCTAAAGATCAAATTACCCCACAAGGTTACAGTAAAGTTGATACTATAGTTTAGAGGGTAAGGATACATTCATAAAAAAGTCATGTATCCTGCATTTTGCTTTTGTCATCATAGTTTGAAATTCATTTACAGCCTTGGAATGCAGGGAAAGCAATATTTTTTATGATCTGTAGTTCTAGTTTTTTTAAGATTAGGATGATGGCCATTGTTGTCCATGGGCTCTGCCAATGCAGAAGCTTGAGAGCTGTCCTCACTGTAGTTGGGGGCACAGCTAAGTCAATGGACCCTCCACCATTCCACAAATCACTCAGGGATCTGTTGAGTTCAAATGTTAGGAGCACTAACAACAACTACAGACTTAATAATGAATACATTGTAACAATTTTGTTATATTATATTGTATTTTCGTTTTGCAACATTTGTGACTGAAGTTTCACCAATCCGGCATTGGTTTTACTTTTTAACCTAAATTAGTTTTGAAAAACGTTTTCCTCCTCTGTACCCAAAGTTAAAAAAAAAGTCTGTTTATTTTGTAAATAATTTTACTTTGCTTCATACTTAAAACATAATTGTATTGCATTCATATAAGAGGAAAATTGAAGGCTAAAATGTGAATTATTGATGAGTTATAATCCACTTTAGCTCCCAAATGGAAACACAAATTTTGGGTATTAGAATGTTAATAAAAACTTTGATTGGTTTTACCATACTCCTCAAGACTAAATCACAATACCATTATCCTGGTTTTGTAAGACCATTTGGATATTTTCATCATCAAGGTAACCCCTTAAACCTTTCAAAATTGGTTCTTCCTTATTGTCAGCCATGAAGTCAGTTCTGTCTCATTCTATTAGTGGGCATGGATTCATTTTCTGGCATTAAAATCCATTACATTGCTTCATACACTATTCTTGTTTAAAATATTTTGATATTATTATTAAAAAATATTAATAATATTTTTATTAAAATATTTTCAGTTTTCTTAAGGATTTGCCTAAATTGCTGGTATATCAGTAGGTGTTTTCACTGGAAAGCTAGTGCCATGGGGCATACCTGGGAACCTACTGGAAATGTCTGTTACTTTCCCATAACTAACTAACCAGTGTAGCAGCAGTAAATGTTATTAGTGGCCAAAGTCCCTGCTTCCCCCATGGTATAGGAAAGAATAAAGCAGCCTACAGGAATAACTTAGCATTCATGCCTGAAGATTGGGTCACTGGGATTGGAAAGGTATTAATTATCTCCTGTTTCCGGGCTCTGACTCCTCTTTTCAAGCTTACCTCTCCATCCTGAATAACCCCTCTGTCCTAATTATGACCACCTTCATCCTGGCTATGACCATTGCATCCTTACAGGCCTTACCATTTTGGCTAATATCTTTATCTGGCTGTCACCTCTCTAGCGTTCATCTCCTCTACATTTTGGATGAGCACCTCTATATTCTCACTGACCTCTATGTCCTGAGTGAACACTCTTTTGTGGCTGTGACACCTCCATTTATCACCACCCTTGCATCCATCAGAGTTGGTGGGGACATTGCAAGGAACCCAAAATATCTTTTGCTGAACTGAAGTGACAAAGGTACTACAACCATAAAATACAGCCCTACACATACACAAGAATTTAGTAAGATGCTACAAGATAAAAACATATTTAGGCTGCTCAACGTAGTTGTTACTAGTTTGGAATGATTAAACGTACATTGATGAGAGGAATGGAACCAAGAGGTCTGCAGGATTCTTATAAGAAAGTAAACCTGCCCTTGGGGGCCCACTTTACCAATGCTATTTACCATTGTAATGCAAAAACTACCAAAAAGCATGTTAATGCACTTAACATTAAGCACCTTCTTAATACATGTTACACATTAGCACTGACACTGCATTACACAACTCATTCTAACAGATTACAATGTGTTGTAAAGTGCTGCAATAACAAAAAGCTGCAATGTCAGGTCAGTCATCCATTCTTAAGTGTGGGCAGCCCCTTCTATATTACACTGGTCAACAAACATTTCCTTGCCAAACTGATCAAAGTCATTTTAGGTTATGTTTGATGCACAGATTCCAAATATGGTATTGGTTTTGCTAGATTTGCTCTAGTTTTTTAAAAAATGACCTCAATAACATCTTATAAAACTAATGAAACAAGAAAATAAAGCACAATTAAACCAGATATACCTACGTATACAAAATTAGATTTTTTAAATACTTAATGTCAATATATTCTATAGTCAGTATATTTACAGAACTAATCACAAAGAACTAATTGAAAAACTCCATTTGTATGATTTACTTTTATGCTGATGATCAGGACAATCCCATTGAATGCTCCAGTAGTAGTCTGCCATCATGTGTCTATCCCATCTGCCCTGATACCTTCCTTCCATCACCTTTATATCTTGATCGAATCTCTCCCCTTGTTCCTCACTGAAATCACCAAGGTTTTCTGGAAATTTTTGCAAATGGCTATGGAGATAGTGTACCTTTATGCTCATAGTAGCACACAAATTTTTAAAGTTTAAGAGCAAGTTTTGTACCAGTTCTTCATATTTTTTTGCTTTATGGTTACCCAAGAAGTTCTTAACAACCATGACATAGCTGTGCCAGGCAGAAGCTTCAGTATCAGATCTGGGGTCCATCAAAGATTCCTACTTTTAATTTTTCAGTACTAAATCCAGGGAAGAATCTACAAATGAATTCGAAGCAATCGCCGTCTGTGATATTGTGGAAAATATTAAGTCCTGATTTTCCCTTTAAATATAACAAATGGACTTCCTTTCAAATTTCTTTGTTGGAAATTGTCTCTCTAACAGACCAGGGTCATAAATTTCCCCTTATCTGATATTTCTTGTTCTGACAACCAGCATCCTTCAAGACCCAATAGTTTAGGACACCCATTGTAAAAGTTGGAGTTTTGTGTCTCCAGGTGTCAGAAAACTCAGATAAGGCTAGTAGAGTGGCCCCTGGTTGAACTCTGAGATGTATTCTGAAACCCATTTATTAATACTCTTTGTATTCCCAATATACCAGTCTGTATAAAGTATTGAATGATTTGGAGTTGATGAACATTTTGAGACCAAGAACTAGTCTGCTAGGCCTCAGGAAAGCCTGTAAACCATATGTAGTATGTCCTGGTGAACCATAAGTCCCAGACATGCCTAGTTTGGTCTCTGTGAACTCCTTATTTTGTGGTGATTATTAATCTGTTCATAAAACCTGTACTTGTGAAATTATTAAAATTGGCTAGAACAAAGGCATTTTGGGAAAGGTCCACAGAGCATCATAACCCATGTGCCCTTCAGACAGCTCCACCATACTGTCATCGGATTGTTGTATTAGTCCCACCTCTGTTGTAGGCCTGCAGGGAGCCCAGTGACTCTGGCTGATTTTACAGAGCAACCTGGACCAAGGCAAACCAACTCCACCTAAGTATTATTTCACAGTTTTTCCCTTTATTTTATGCTGTTGCTATAGTTCTGCTGGTGTTTTGTTATTATTTTTAGATTATTCTTTATTTTTCTATATTTTTGTTTATATACTGTTTTTGTATGTTTTTACTTATTAAACACTATAAAAAGTGTAAGCTGAGCCTCTGAATGCTCCAAGTTGAAAAAGTGTAACTTGCTAACCCAGAAATGCTACTATAAACATTGTGATTTTTGTAACATCCCTGTCTGGAGTGGCAGTGGGTGACACTAAAGAAGCAGAAGCATAGCAGTGGTTGTCAAGGGTAATGGTGCGTGCTTCCGTTTAAACACGTGATGGCAGTCTACCTGTGATGGTATGTGTGAAAAGGGTTACCAGAGTGGTTAACCTTGTCCTGTGACAGTCCCTCTTCAGCCTGCTGGTGCTTGGACTGTTGCTGAGCGCGCTGGAAAGTCGATGCGCAGGGGTATATATATATATATATATAAAATAATTCTATATATATTATTTTTTATATATTATATAACCGACGTCTCCGGGAAACCACAGAGATCAGCTGTGCATTGCGCGACTGAAGATCGGGGGATGACAACGGAGCAAGGTAAGTGTTTTTTTTTTAGGTTAAAGCTACCCCGAGTCACAATCGGGAATACCAATAGGGGGTTAAATCAACACATATGGACCATTGGTGTTCATGATAGTAAAACTTTTGTAGGACCATTTTGATATTTTCATATTCTCTTTAAGTTTTGTTGAGTGACCAGTTGGAATTGATGCATAGCAGATGCGATTATGCAGTAAAACAGATTTCAAACTTCGAGTGGAACTGTCTATGAAAAGCCGCCAGTCTTCTGCTCGGTATTCTGGTACTCCCATATGGGCTAGTACTCCAGGGATGTTACAACCGTACACAAAGTCTCCATCTTCACTTAAATATGGTAGGAGTATCACCTCTCTTGTCCTATAAACCATTATTTTAACTTCCAAGCTCAGACAGTTCTTTTCTTTTAGCCTGGATGCTAAAAGTTCAGATGCTTGTTTTGACAGACTTAGGTCACGTATTAAACCATTGAGCTCTTCTTAGGAGAACTGCTGGTTTGATGAAACACTTCCTTCATATTCACTTCCACTGCTAACTTCCTACATGTCGGATACAGGAATATCAGGGAGTGTACTGAACACTGGTATGGGAACATCAGCACCATGCAGCACAGGTCGTCTTGCTGATTGCAAATCAGGGTACTCCCAAACGTTTTTTTTTGTACTCCCATTTTGTTTTTCTTGATTGAAACCCTTACATTCACAGCACAAAAATACCAATCATTATGATGACTTTTGGGCTCATGCTTTACCATAGGTACCCCAAATTTCAATCTTTTTAGTTTTCCATTTTTCCACTGACGTAGACACAACACTCTACACAAGCTTTGCATACCATATGGGGAGCCCAATACTTATCTTGGTCCCCCAGTTTAATACCAAAATATGCAAGATATGCTTGTTTCACAAATTCTGTAATGTTTCTTCTCTGTTTTTGCTGAGAATATTCACCACAAATGTAGCAAAATACATTAGGGTCATTTAAACAACTTTTTCTTGTAGAACTCATATTTCTGTAAAAAAAGAAAATGTATGAATAAAAAGAAGGCAAATAAAAGTTTCATGAAAATAATGCTCCATTTATTATATCAAATGTAAAACATTGGTGTAAATAAAGATAGATGATAATATGCTGTGTTAACATTTGTTGTTGGTAAAATCATCTATCGTCGATTCCTTTATCAAGAACCAGCGCCAATTCAATGAAACTAATGTCATTTCTGGATTCAGCAGACCTGAAATACACCACATATATTGAAAAATCCTTGGCAAGTGAAAAATGTTTCTTTTTGTTGAGCTGTGTTATCAATAAACATTAATATGCATTATAAAGTGTAAATGGGTCTTTTAACATTATTGTGATGTTTTCCCCGGATTTCTGTGCCTCTTACTGCACCGACTCATTTGAAACAAACACAGTCCTAAGTAATAACAAATGTTTCTTTTGTTGTCACCACAGAAAAGCAGTGCATTTCTGTAGTAACAACAAAGTACTTTGGCTCCACCAGACATTCTCTTTGTGTTAAAGGCTTCTCAGGGCTGCAAGTTAAGGAACTGTTTACCAACATGTCTGAGATAAATAAATAATAGTCTAAAGTATATTCTTTTATTTTTAAAAAAATGTATTTTAATTTATTTAAAAATCTTTAGAATTACACATTTTTTAGTGTAAAGGACATGTATATATATTTGTCATTGATGCTTCATGGAGATATTTTGATGTAAATTGGTTCTACACTCTTTATTCTGCAGCAAAAAATGCCAAGGCTACTTCTAATATGTGCAGTCCATGTTATTACTAATATTAGGAAATATAAAAGACATAAAGACATGGACTGAGCTAATCATATATTATCACAGCAGAAACCAAAAGACCCAACAACCATCTCATCAAAGCAATACAGGAACAGTCAGAATGACAAAGCCACAGTTTTTTGGGTGCTGCACTTTCAAACAAATACCAGCACTGTAAGCACAAACAGTAATAGACTGTGTAGATGTGTGAGCAAATACTCAATACTTCTTTTATATGTTTTTGTTTTGGCTGTCAGTGTAACATCATTAGACAATGGCATCTGAACATAAAGTAGACAAACCTCATCCATTAGCTGACCAGTTTAAATTACCTTCTTCTGGATTCACAGCATCTGAAGAAGATGTTATCCATTATCACTATGAACAACAGCAGTGATTATTTTGTTGTTTCAGCCCAGATATTGTGCTGAGCACTGTGAACTGATTGTTTGCTGTTTATTTCTTTACTTCTATGTTCTGTTTACCACCTATTTTTGTTCTCCACAGAAGCTCTTGATACCTTTAATGAGGCTTGACTTACTTCAGTTCAAAGTTGTTGCTAATTCCCAATACGAAATTCTACAATTTGTACACTTTCCAGTGTGAATAGTACAATAAAGTATGTATGCACTAGTGCCCAATAGGGATGAGCAAGAGTGCCTCTGGCATTCTCGCAAAAATTTCCTCGAGCTTCCAATGGTTACGTGAAATTTCGGCGAACTGATTCAGCTCTGGTAATCCTCCTGTTTGTGATCGCCGGAACACTGGAGGTTAATTAACCTCTAGCGATTGGGGATCACAGAGGATTTCCAGGGCTCCATGATGCAGCCCTGGAAATCCTCTTGTTCAGTGAGAGCTCCACCTCTTGGCGAATCAGAAGGGCGTTCTCGCTTATATTTTCGGTAAGCAGGAAAGGCCCGATTCGCCGCGAGATCGAACCTAATATTCTCGTTCGCTCATCCCTAGTACCCAACCCCCTAATTCTCCAGTGGAGGATGAGAAAGTGCAAGGTCTGTTAGTGTGTGCATTCAGTCTTCCTCAGGCTGTCAGAGTCTGAAGGCGCTTGCAAAAGGAGGGTTGCCATCTTCCAGCATGAACTTTGAGTCTGGTCAGGAGGAGGTAGTAGATGATGACATGGATGAAGGCATAGAGTCGCTGATCCACAAACAGTGAAAGGAAAAATAAGAGAATGTTGCAGAAATTCTCTAGCAGGTGCAGGGTGCCAAAAAAAAACATCAGCCCATTCTTATCTGTTAGCAGGACTATGCAGGAACAAATGCAGCCCCCCTGCTTGCTCTTCTCGAAGGATCTTTTCAATCTGGGAGGTATTACAAAATATGCGGTATGACCAAACTATTGTTATTTTCAAAATCTTTTATCAATAGGTTAATTTGTGATGTCCCTGTGTGTTGGAATTCAACCTTCAACCTAGATACATTAAACTTCAAAATTAAAAATCCAATGAACTGGTATCCAAGATGGACATATGGCCGTAGCTTGTGGAGGGTTTGTATGCTCTGCTGCAAGTGTCTCATTGGATTGTATGTTCAGACCAGTAGCAGTTCATTATACAAATGAACAGGGCTTAGGTCTCCGATGACTTCTACTCTCCCTTGATGGATTATACCAATTATTGCAGCATGGTGTAGAGTCTTTGGCCCTGATTCATCAATAAAATCCGCGCGACCAGCGAGCACGGTTTCCTGCGGTCCGGAGTCGAGTGCGCTCGTACACTCGCCTCCTCACTGCTAGCCGGATTCCTGGCTTGATAATAATGAGCAGTAGGGGGCGCGAATCTGCCAATTAAGGCGATTAGATTTCAGCTGCGCGATTAAGGAGGATCTGTTAAGCTCAATGGTGAGCTCTTGCCTAACAGGAAAGAAATAAGTGATTTAAAAATATGCTTTTTTCTTAGCGCACATAAATGTTTAAAACATTTAAACAGCGCAAACAATTTTTTTTAGGGCTAAGGGTAATATGTGTGCCATTGGAAAGAATGATTTTTTAGCCAGTTTTTCCTCGCCAGTGTAAAGCTGCCGGAGATGCGCGGCTCCAGCCGCGAGCTTTTTCAGTTGCTGAATAGCGCGACGGCGTACGATTTTGGATTGTGAATACGAATGCGCGAGCGATCATCCGATTCTGCTTGATGAATTAGGGACTTTGTGTATGACAGAACATACATTTACAAAATTTAGGAACACATACTCTGCCCTCTACTTGGTGAAACTGCTGATTCTGCTGCTTTCATTGCTGCCTGCATATTTCTTCCACTACAGCATATCTGCATTTTCTAGGAATTTTGATTACTAAATTACTAGTGCTATACTCCCTTGTCGTGTTTCTGGCATAATTATAAGATTTTGAGGTTCTGATGTTGAGATTACTTGAGATAAGTAATAATTACTAAGGCTGTGGGCTTAGTGTATAGGCATATACCATTGATGTTTATGCTACAAAATTAATGGCATTCACTAAATTTACAAGTCCACTGTGAGTATGGAAACATTTGATTTGTGTTATCTCAATAAACTAAACAAGATTAATTCTATATCCAGTTGTTTTTAGCACTTTACACTCCAGAGGGCAGTATTTACCATAAGAAATATCACCAGTAATTCATCTATGTACATAAAGGTCCTAAAAGCAAATTGAACAATATGAATACAATATTAAAATATATTAACTGACACATATGTATTTTAAGTGACAATGAAGATTAGAAGTAAGATTTTGTCAAACAATGCTTAAAAAATATTTCTAATTCGCAAGGTCATTTCTATCTATCCATTTTGCAAAAGATTAGAAAAAAGTAGTATTGTAAATTGTAATCTATGGTGAATTGTCAAAAGCAGAAGAATGCTAACAGAACATTATTTTGCTGTGTAATTCAAGGGCCTTAAAGCACAGACCTTAAAAAAACACAACATCCAAATGAGACATTGGATTTCCCAAGGGCTAACTTGGCAAATTCCTTTTAGTGTAATACCAAAATCTTTCCAAAGCCTTTAATGGTAATACTGAACAGAATATAAAAATAATATACATATAAACACAGAGGCAACAGTGTATATTAGATCATTATAGGGTGATCACAAAAGTTCCTACTTCATGAATATTATTTGAGAATATATATATATATATATATATATATATATATGAAATAACACATTTATTCAGTCTGAAGGGGCCAGGTCAGATGAGTAGGGGGGATGGTGGACCAATTGTAAACCCTGGGTGTTCAATTTGGCAGCCACAACATTGGATGTGTGCGCATGTGCATTGTCCTGCAATAAAAGGATCCCTTTGGTCAACTTTCCACGGCGTTTCGTCTAAATTGTCTCCTTCAGCTGGCCCAGGAGGTTAGCATAATACTGTCTGGTGATACTAAAGCCCTGAGGTAGGTAGTCCACCAACAGAATACCGCGTTTGTCCCAGAAAACGGACGCCATGATTTTTTGGGCGATTTCTTGGTTCGGAACTTCCTCGGCTGCCTGGACGCGCTGTGGTGCCATTCCTTTGACTGTTCCTTGTTTCAGGATCATAGATGTGGAGTCAGGTTTCATCCCCAGTCACTAACCTATCCAAAAAGTCCT
>NC_092863.1:29914986-29943612 GCF_032062135.1 Pyxicephalus adspersus
CCCCAGTGTTTGTGACATCTCAGTGTGAATGTCCTTTGCGGGCTTTCCCTGGAGAAACAAAAACTTCATGACGACTCGTAACTCCAATGACATGAAAATTGCTTGTGCCTCAGCCATCACAGCTTCTCACTAAAAGAAAAAACAGTTTTAAGAATCCCAAAGACCTGATATTTGCACAGTTACATACTAAGATATTAGGCTGCCATATGTCCCCACTCTAATTTTTCTATTTCATCTGGAAGGGGGCAAAGCCAGGAACTTCTCAGCACCCCCTCGTGTATATATATATATATATAATATATATATATATATATATTATTTTTTTTTCTCCCCATAATGTAACCCCATGGGTTCCATTATATAACAACTGTTTTGTAAGAAAAATACATCTTTACTCCTTTGGTGTCAGTAGTTATCCACCTAAAACAGGGGAAGAGGTTCCCCCAATGCTACAACACTCCCTGTCCAGCAAAAACTATCTTGGAATTTTACTGGCATTATCACATAGGAGATCAACCTACCACTGTCCTAGAGAACCTATGGTTTCTCTGTACATTTTTTTCCCCAGTTGCCACAAAGTTTTAATGGTAATATATCCAATAAAAGTAAGAGGTACTCCTGCAAGCATCTCCTTGAAAGGACAACTTCATCAAGCCATTTTAAGTTAAAGAATGCATTTCAGACAATTGTCTTTGGTTTATGATTACAGACTTTTGTCTGAAACATATACATGTACTGTAATTCTTTTAAAATACTAAATAAAGTTGAGCTTTTAATGAGACACCTGTGTAGGCACCATTTTCTTTTTTTCACATATAGTGCACTTGTGGGGACTGCAAGCTCTAAACTTTACTGGAAATTGTAGTTTGTTTCTGAACCATGCTGTTATATTCCTTTACAATACATAATTACAGCACATAATATAGTAAGCTATACTTATATAACTTAATGTAGTGATATTAAAATACTAATTAGCTTCCAAAGATTTATTATGTACACCAATATGTAATCAGGTTTTGTAGAAAGTTTTAAAAAAAACTAATTTGTTAGGAACAGATATTCAGATGCCCAGGTAAATTGTTAGCAAAGGAATCATTTTCAGAAAATGCATACAGGTGCAAATTAACATAAATGTTTTGCCCTTCCTGAATGTACTAGTTCTTTGAAATACAAATAGAGGTTAATATCAATGCTGCTATTCTTACTGTTTGCATCTTGCCAGCACATGAGTTTCTAGGGTTTATCTGCACAGCAGATATAATGGGTTACTTTCTCCAGTGCTCCCTACTTGCTATATACAATTTACAGTTTAATGGCAAATATTTTTATTGTGTCTGTAATTATCATGTTTCAGTAGCATTACTAAATTTGTGCAAATTCATATTTATTGAGATAATAGATATTCTTAGAGAGGGCTATTTATCTAATCAGGAATGGTTTTCTCATTTCAAAATGAATAGGAAAAAATAAGTTCAGGTTGTACAGCAATCATGGCATCGCTAATTTTTTATCATGTCATTTTTTAAATTTGACAACTCCTACACTAGTAACCTTGGTCAAAAACTCTAAAAAATGTATGCCATTGACTTTCCTTGATCCCATGGCCCCTTACTTAAATGTTGTTTAGTTATTTTTTTTCCAAAGATATCTGTCATACATCATAGTATTGTGTGTATAAGTGAATCCCTGACACCTGGACAAGCAAATAGACAGAAAAATCTCTCATGAGTGGATTCAGTCTTTATCTATCACTAGGCCTATTGTATTGCATATTCACAATCCTTACATCTACTAGAGCAGGTCAGGATTACATTAAAAAAATCCCCTGAAGTGTTTTTTTTATTGCAATCATTGTATAAGCCAACATTATTTAGAAAACACCAGCATGTCCTTGCTTGTGTGCAGCTTAAGAGGTGTGTGGTCCCCCAGGTGCCTAACACAACCTATTGTTGAAAAATACAACTATATTTACAGTATGTATAAAATTTGGACAGAAAAAGAGAATGTCTCAAGGATTAGAATGTGCACTTCTGCTCTGTACACAATCTGCTCTATTCTACATAGAGCAGCATATGAGCAATGACATACTATGGTTTAGGTAAAGTTGACAAGTGACCCTGGGGAAGTTTCCATGGTTTAGTATTAAAACAGGAAAAAAATATGCAGACAACATACTATGTGTAAAGTAAATCCACCTTCTTTCACAAAAATGAAGTTTAAAGACACCCAGCTGTTTAGTTGATCCATAATGTTGTAATGTTCTGTTGGGAACTGTTGTCTTCAGTCACATAAAGTTAATTGTTTTCAATGACTAATGACTTTCTACAGGGAAGAAGAGCAAGCAGTTAAGCACAACAATTCCGGGCCATTTTGGTGCACTCTCCCTCTGAAGCAGTAAGACACCCCAAGCAGCCACACCTCCATATGTTAAAAAGACATAACTTTCATTTATTTGCCAAACTAATCACAAATACACCAGCAGTAATTGGCCTCTCTGGTGCAAAAACTGTGCCTACCCACTATACACTGCATTGCAAGACTTACACCCTCTGTAATGTATACCAACCCCCACTCACATGCCTACACTTGATTGCTGATTTGGACCTGTATGTCCTGGATGGTATCCTGCTGCCCATGTGAAGGGGTACTGCTGTGTCTACACACCCCTAAACAAATATGAATTAGGGGGAAGACAAATTGAGGAGTGCTTCAGATGAGCATGGCACCATTTTTCTTACTGAGTGTCATGGACACTTCCTGTGAGCAGTCCGGTGTCAGGGTCTTCTTTAGATCCAGAAAACTGTAGCAGCGGGATCATTTAATGGAGATGAAATTGGTCAGCACTGTCACAGACTACTGTGCTGGATCCAATAATCATTTCTCCAAGAGGGATATGGATGGCTGAGGTTTTTTTTAATAACTGCTGAGCGGGGAATAGCGGATGAAAGGGAAGGAAAGAAGTAGAGTTTTGCTGTGAGATAGACTTTAAGATATTGATGAAGAAATTATGACAGAAAATGATTAGTATGAGGGCACGATGAGTCAAAAACTAGTAAATAACTAACTATTTTTAATATTTTCCCATGAGAGTGTCTTACTTGAAAGTTTTAGTCAGTACAAAGGAATGAGATGATTATCTGAATACAGCGTTATGTTGATATTCCCTTTTTTCTTTTTCACTAGTCCCTATATTGTATATATATTCAGGCTAAAACAGAATAAAGAAAAGCAACAGGATTAATTCTCACTGTTGTGGAAATGTATGTGGTAACACAATGCGCAGCAATGCACTGCATATACGTTGGTGTACTGGGCTGCCATTTGTTGTTAAAACACAAATTAGCAATACACTAGAGCCAAATGCAATGATAAATGAGCATGCTCTACATTTGTATGGGATGTGGTGTGATGGGCACCCCACCCTGATGCAACTCACATATATGTGCAAAGCAACTTTCTATTTTTCATGATATAACATATAGAAGATGTGCATCCCTAAAGAAAGTTCTACCATATATTTGATTGCACAGAAACAAGACTGATTTTTAATCTCCCTTAACTTGAAAGGCAAATAATATAAAAAAAGGGCATACAAAAACAAGTTTAAAACAATTCCAAAACATCCTTTGGAATGTACATAAATGTTGGGGGAGAAAAAAAAAAAAACATTGCCGTTGTTTTTTCATTATTTAAATAAAATTAATTCTTACATTCTTTATCAGCGATCGCCAACCGGATATAAAATTTTGGTGGTCTGCTGTTCTGGCCAGTGCGCCCCCCAGCGGGATCACAAGAAGGACCCCGCTGGGGGGGCACACCGGCCAGAGCCACGGACCATGTTTCCCATACAGGTCGCAGGCTCAGGCGGTGGGTGGATTCTGGCATCATGACATCACTTTGGGGGAAGTGTCTTCCCCCTTTGAGTGACACACAGCTCCCCGTGCATGCGCGGTCCAGAGTCTGTGATATTAGTGGTCCGTGAGGTCTAAAAGGTTGGCAACCACTGTTCTTTATGACTTCCATGGAAAACCATGGACATTTGAGTTAGGGTTTTCCTTTTGGATATATATTAGTCTCTACTCTTTTGGACAAACCTAATTGCCTAATTGGTCAAAAGAGCATTCGTAATGTCAGCTATTGATGTTGGATGAGAAAACTTTATTCATGATCGGTTTTCCAATTCATCAGGAAGGTGTGTAATAGAAATAAAGTATATGTCCTGTATAGACCACTCAAATTCCTAAACACCAAACTCATCAAACCATGTCTTTATGCAACTGGATTTATGCACCTGAACCCAAAATTTGTGGTGCACACAGTTTTGTGGTTGGTTTCTGCTGTGGCTTAGTCTTTGCGACTCAATAATTCATTACCATAAACACAGCCCAGTTACTAAATAAAGAAAACTACTGTTCAATGTTTCCTTCCAACCTCATATTTTAAATGAAGTTGAACCTTAAGTTCTCTGGATTCAGAATTTGGATTTAATACTTACATAAGGATTACTTTTATTGTTTTATTGAAAATACTTTCTTTTAAGTTAATACTTTAGTATATGAGACTAAAACTCTAAGATAATTAGTGATCTTCATTTTACTTTTCTTCTACTTTTTCAAGTACTATGGTTATTCTTAGCATCTGTTTGGAAATCCAGGCCTCATAAAATAACACCTGCAGTTTCATTTTGGCTTATGAGTGGCTGTGTGGCATCTGCAACTGGCAGCACTTAAATATTGTGTTTTCCCTTTGCTTGTCTGATCCACCTGCAGATGAACTATATGGTTCAATTATTCATAAATGTTTATAAGTTATAAAAGTGAGAATAAACATTTCTCTCTCTTTTAACTAGCTTCCATCCACTCCGCAAATGTTAAAATGGAAGTGGTTAGAGGTGATTTTGAATGAGGTCAGGTGTCATTTTGGTGTGATTTTGAATGAGGTCACTTTGTCAGGTGGGTCATTGTTGAGGCGGGGTTTGATTTTTATATATATATATATATATATATATATATGTGTTATGCCCAGTTTTAAGAAAACATGCACCCAGTAAGTGGAACTAGGTTAATATTGGAGATATGTTTGTATTAAGTGTTTATTGAAATACTGTGTCAAAGTTGTGTGTTCTTTATTGTTGATGATGTTGTCTTATTCATTATAAGCCATTATTAGCCATTATAAGATGTACAAATAATGCACAAAGTGCAGTGATCAAGGAGCCAATCCAAATAAACCAAGCTAAGTACAGTGAACCAGAACTGTGATTGGTTGCTGTGTTATTGCACTTAATTTATGTAAAGGTAGGTTTATTTCAGATTTATACCAGAATGTTCCCCCAGAAAAGTTTATCAACAGATGTATCTTGACTTAGAAAAGAATGATTTCTGGGATGATGGTGGTGGTGGGGTGAGATTTGTAACTGTCTGTATTTCACCACATTCTCAAACTTTATAAATACCAACAGACAAGATACCTTTTCTTGTTTGGCCACAGCTTTATTGTGACAATTATATTTACATAACAGCAATACAAGATAGGTGTGCAATATTCCACATAGTTACCTAATACCTTTACAGTTACAGCTTCACTAACTGTATATAGGAGTCCTATTCATAACCCCATCTATATGGCCCTAACGTTCCATTTGTTCAATGACCACCAGTACTTATTTCCATCTACAAAGTAAAAAAGAAAC
This sequence comes from Pyxicephalus adspersus, assembly GCF_032062135.1. NCBI lineage: Eukaryota > Metazoa > Chordata > Amphibia > Anura > Pyxicephalidae > Pyxicephalus > Pyxicephalus adspersus. Next base: position 29,920,679 of record NC_092863.1, read on the forward strand.
CAATTTTCACCATTTTATCATTTTTTTGTCAAGGACCCATCAGCTGTGACACAGATATGCCCAATCCATATAAAAAAAAACTGATAATATTAAACAAGTCAACAAGGAGGGAAAAAACGAACATAACCAAGAGTATTATAAGAAACAGATGCAAAGGGCCTGATTTATTAAAATTACACTTTCATCGGTGGAGCTGGGTGATCCAGCAAACTTGAAATGGGTTTCCTAAAATTAATTTGCTATTTGCTAGTAAATGTTTTGAATCCTGGACTAGATCCATGTTTATCTTCTCCAGCCTTGGGAACAAATCAGACCCATTCTGCTCGGCAGGCAGAAGTTGCAGGGTGTACTATACTTTTTTAACAAAAAAAAAAAAAATAATTTGCAAATGCAACTTACTGTTGATTCTTTCAGAGAAGTCATTTTAGGTGAACGCACATCTCATTACTAATGACCATTATCGATATCCTGCACGTTGTTAAGGCTCAGTCATTTAAGGTTACAAAACACAACAAGCTTTAAAACATTTCCAAACTTTAACATAACACAGTAAATCACTAAATTGGACAAAGCCTTCACATTACATTGTCTCTGTCCATCATACTAATTTTCAAGTTCATTATATGCAATTAAGTGAAATGAAAGGAATCCAAATATTTATAGCAGTGGTGTCACAATCATTCTATGTGTTTTCTCTATGCATTTCATTAAAGTTAACGTGTGCAAATAATACCTCCTCACATATGTAAGTAATTATAAGATAATGATTTTCAGAAGGTTGTATTGCTTTGTTCTATATTCAATATAAATTGTTGATGGGATCCTGAATCATTCTGTGGTAGACTGTGTATCTTAATCCTGTTCACATAATGTCATGACAGGCTAAGACCTCACTGTTCATATTTTCCTTGAACAAAAGGAAAAAAGTTCCCCTGCTTGTTCATTTTTTCCATTTATCACATTCAGCACATTTGACATCTCTCCAAATTTAGTAACTCGACTAACATGAGCCATAAAGTAATATGAGAACTATGTCTGCAGAGTGCTCTATCAGGCAACATCAGACCTCATTATGATTTTTACATAGATTTAAAAGATTTGCAGATAATAAACACATGTATAAGAGTTTTATTAACTCCAAGGAAATTGTGTTTAAGCTTTCTTTTCATCTACCTTCATTATTTTACCCTCATGTGTATTTCTTTCTCATAATTATATTTCTGTTCTCCTACTATTTGTCTCACCAATTATTATTCTCTAACTCTTTAGCCCAATGGCATAAGTGTATTTTTGCACACACAGGGATCACATCTTTTTCTCTACTCCATCAAACACCGGTCAGTAGTTGACTCTCAACCCTTAGTTAAGGTTCCTTGTAAAACGAAAATGCAGCCATTTATCTACCTTATACACCTACCTAGTCACACATACAAATCCTAAACAATACTCCATTGCAGTGTTTTTCAATCTTTTTTTTTAACATGGGACGCCTAAAAATAACATTTGGGTCTTCAGGGAACCCCTGCTATAATTACTATATCCACAGCTCACAGTGTGGTAGTCAGTGGGAATAATGGCTTTTACATTGCTGGCCTGTGGGAAGGCTGGCACTTTTACAGATACGAAAAAGATCATTGGTGTCAGTGATAACTGACCTGAGGGTCACAAACTGCTCATTGCTCAAAGAACCCCTAACAACCTCTGGAGGAACCCTAGTTGAGAAACACTGCTCTAGAGGTTTTGATATGATAAATCCCACTAACCATACAGTGTTCTAATTCCTCACCACTCTATCCCAGAAGGGCTGTTCAACATGATGAGGTTATCTGATCATTAAACTATGAAAACATCTCTTAATTTGATATTTAAACTGATTTGTGAGCCTTCACAAAAGTCTTGACAGCAACTACAATCCAAAGTATTTTTTGCTAGTCCCTAATATCTACCACAGCAAATGTCCTTTGTTAGGATGGAAGGATTCTAATTACTGCACTTCTTTTTTCTAACTTCTATATTTCATGCTAGACCATAATCATGCTGTACATGTTTCAAGTACAGATGACCATCCATTTATGCTACTTATTTACTAGTTGTCTGCTCACATTGGTGTGAGAAGGTTCCTATTTATTAAAGTCATTGTACCACTAGATACATTTAACTTGTTCTGTAATGTTGCAAATGTTTGAATTGGCAATCTCAATTGAATCTCTTTTTGACACACTAACTACCCCCTTTTATCTCCACTGAGGAAAACACAGGCCCCTCTTTACTCAAGATACAACTAAACTGTTAGGCATGCACTCATTATATCTTTACTGGATTACTGCAAAATGCTCCTGTATGGCCTATCTCAATCTATACTCTACATTTTCCCCTTAGATTGTAAAATCTCACAGGGCTCCCCTACTCTTTTTATTAATGTGGGGTGTACATATCTCCCCATCCTGCCTCTGTATAATAAACTAGGGGAGTCATTCAGTGGTGCACTACCTGTATCTCCTTCACTGCGTGTGTACATCTGTTGTGTATATTCATATATATCTATAAAAAATAGTAATTTTTATTATTAATGAAAAGGATTTATATAGCGCCAACATATTATGCAGCATACATTAAATAGAGGTTGCAAATGACAGACAGATACAGACAGTGACACAGGAAGAGGAGAGGACCCTGCCCTGAGGAGCTTGCAATCTAGGAGGTAAACATGTTTAATAGCATTTTTTTTCGATAACCAATTATTTTCAGTAACCTAAAACTGAACTGTAAGAAAACAGCTAAATTTATAGATGATTCATCCAACAAAGTGTATGTCAATATGGCTAACATAAAATAATGCACAGTAAATAAAGTGTACGAGGGGGTGCTGAGAAGTTCCTTGTTTTGCCCCCTTCCAGATGAAATAGAAAAATGAGTGTGACAGCCTAATATCTTAGTATGTAACTGTGCAAATATCAGGTCTTTGGGATTCTTAAAACTGTTTCTTTTTTTTGTGAGAAGCTGGGATGGCAGAGGCACAAGCAAGTTTCAGGTCATTGGAGTTACGGGGCGTCATGAAGTTTTTGTTACTCCAGGGAAAGTCAGCAAAGGACATTCACACTGAGATGTCACAAATGCTTGGGGAGAAGTGTCCTTCCTACAGCACTGTCAAAACCTGGATATCTCGTTTCAAGACTGGGCATTTCACCGTTGAAGATGAGCCCCCCAGTGGGCGCCCCCCAATCTCAACTGACCCGGCAACCTGCGATGCTGTCTATGAGCTGTATATTGAGGATCAGCGAATATCCGCAAAAAAGATAGCCCAGATACTTGACATCCCACGGGAGCGTGTTGGGTTTGTTATCACCACTATTCTAGACATGCGAAAATTTTCAGCGAAGTGGGTGCTGAAATGTTTGAACAGTGATCAGAAGAAGGAACGAGTTGAAGCATCCAAAGCCATTTTGGCTCATTTTGAAGCTGCACAGGACTTTTTGGCTAGGTTAGTGACTGAGGATGAAACCTGACTCCACATCTATGATCCTGAAACCAAGGAACAGTCAAATGAATGGCACCACAGCGGGTCCCCACGGCCGAAGAAGTTTCGAACCCAGACATCGTCCAAAAAAGCCATGGCTTCTGTTTTCTGGGACAAAGACGCGATATTCTGTTGGTGGACTACCTACCCCAGGGCTCTAGAATCACCGGCCTGTATTATGCTAACCTCCTAGATTAGCTGAAGGAGGCAATTAAGATGAAAGGCGGTATTAAGTTGACCAAAGGGATCCTTTTTTTGGAGGGAAAATTCACCTGCTCACACGTCCAACGCTGTGGCTGCCAAATTGAACACCCTGGGTTTCCAATTGGTCCAATATCCCCCCTACTCACCTGACATGGCCCCTTTGGACTATTATCTGTTCTCGAATTTGAAGAAACACCTGAAGGGACAACGTTTTGAGGACATTTCTGACGTCAAAGATGCTGCTGAGAGCTGGTTTGCGGCACAAACCAAAGGACTTTTATTTGAATGGTCTAGAAAAGCTGCAACTACGCTGTACCAAGTGCATCAGTCTCAGGGGGGAATATGTTGAATAAATGTGTTATTTCATAACTCTGACTCTCTTCTTTCTGGGCAAAGTCAGGAACTCAGCACCCCCTCATATCCATGCCCACTTGAGAGCCTGTGTTGATGGCTTGTTCTTTTTATGTAAGTCTATGGGAATTCATGGAGGGGGTTGGATGGAGGTCAGAAAAAGTTAACTGTAGGTCAAATGCACCCATCAATGAAAAGTTAATAAGCAGTTGAGCAGTTTGTGACTCTTAGCACTGACATCAATGATCTTTTTGGCTATTTGTAAGGGTAGCAGTCTTTCCACTGGCCAGGAATGTAGGAAGCATTCTTCCTACTGACCAACCCACTAATGTCAAAACCAAAATTGAAGCCAAGCTGATGTCATTGAAAAAAAACCCAGCCAGTGAACATAGGACCTTAAATATCCAAATATGTGTGTGGGCAATTCTGTTTTTTTTATTTTATTTCTCTGAATAACATGATTGAATAGTCAAAGTGAATGAATCAAAAAGTTTTATTTTGTATATATCACACAGTAAATCAAGTCCAGTGAAATTATCTTGAAATTAAGGGAATTGACACATGCTTTTATTATATTTACTATAAATCACAACATTTTTTTAGAAAGAAATTGCAGACAGAGTCAGGAACTCACTGTGTTGTTTGCTGCAAGTAATTATTCCAAAAGAATCAATACAAATTACTCTTAGATTTCAGCAATGATGTGAACACCAATATGTCACCTTAGTCTTTAAATTTTTTTTTTTTTCTTGATAACAATTATCAGTTTTTTAGACAGACCATTGTAAGTGCATATTCAATTTCATGGAGGATCAAAACAAACTACAAACCGACAATATTTAAATTTTTCAGTACTATCTCTTCTTCGCTAATATATTTTTTTAAGTAGGGCTTAAAAATGCTGAAGAGAGCAAAATGCTGAGCAATATCCTTAGCATATGGATTGGTGAAAGCATAGGGAAAAAAAGTAAATGTAAACATAATCGGCTTTAATTAAAAATCAGTAAATTTGACATTCCCTCGAGTGTCACCTGGTGGGAATCTTTTACTGCCATTGTAACACATGGGCCTGGAAGGATCCCACCAGGGAATGTTGGGGGAATGCCAGATTCCCTGTTTTATAAATAAAGCCCTATGAAGTGGATTTCCTAAATTTAGGGGAAGGGAATTTGACTAAAATACAAAGACACATATTTTGAATATTACTTAATTATTACATAATGTAAACCCACGCATTAGCTTAGTGAATGTGGTTGCAAGAAAATATTTAATCCTGTGCAAGCAACCCAGCTGCTTTGATTTGTTCACTAAGTTAAGTGAAAATGTCCTTGCATGGTTATAATTTACTATGCCGAGTGAACAACCTATATTCTGATAGTAAATCAAATCCATGGATATCCGCTAGTTTTGGAGACAGATAATTAGTTGAATACTATACATACATGCAATTTTGTGTTGGTTAGGCAGTGGATCTGTTGTTAAAATTGATACTTAAGTAAATTTCTTGGTGATGTTAGCATCACAAAATCATATTGTATGTTCTATTGCCTTAAAAATTGTATGTTTGCTTGCCAGTGAAAAAAACGTCTTCTCCCAAGCTTTTTTCTGATCATGTCAACTTTTTCCTTTGTAATATGCATATTTATTAAAATAAATTGAAAAAAGGGGGTTTTAAGGCATAAACGGCTAAAACGATAGAGATTTTGCTATCATGATTACTTAAAACATTAAAATACTGCAATTTCCCATTATTCAGAGTCTTTTACTGTAACTAAAAAACAGCATTGTTTTGTAATCTTTGAAAAAAAGTATGATCAGCAAATCGTAATAATTTAATAATACAGATTGTTTCACGTCTATAGAATCTTGTGGTAACCAAACAAGCTATTTCTGAGCCTGAGAAAATGATGGTTAAATAATCTTACTTTGTTAAGAAAGAATTCTCCATTATGAGGAGACTTGTGGTATGCACTTCCTTTTTTCAGTTCCATCTTGTAAGTTAATAAACCACAGAAAAGAACGCATGGTGGCACTCACATCACATGTGATTTACCAGTAATCTCATAAAAATATAATAAATATGTAAATGTTTCCATAGTCTGTAAAAAAATGACATTTTAGGACATTATTTTAACTTTTATTTTTTAATTATTTCATTTTAGCATGCATTACTTAATCAAAATGTAGTAAGATTACAGAGTCTCATACTTTTATACTTCATGTAAACTCTCTTCTGTCATTCATAGACATTGATGCAGTACAGGCTTTTAATATTTGTGAGTGTAACTTATTTATAGTGGAACTGGGCCACCTCTATTATATGGTCAGTTGGCACCCAAGAGGGAGTTCAATACAATGTTTGGAAGCATGTTGAAATATTGAAATGAATACCCCTACCAGACCTATCCTTTTAATCATTAACTCAATCCTAGCCTACCCCCCAACTAAAAGATCTGCAATCACTTTTCCTTTACCTTAGCTTTCTCTATGAGTAACAGCTTACCACCAAAAATGATGGGTTCAGCTGTCTCCCAAAACTCAGACTACCAGTTATTTGTGTCTTATAGTCTTTATATCCTATGCAGGAAGAGAAGGTTGGCTACTAGAAAGGGTTTTGCTTACTAAAGGCCATTTGAGGTCATTTCTATGGACGTACTTTGCAGGATTTCTCTGAAGGATTCTTGGACATATCACCAGACACCCCTAAATAGATCCTAAATAGATTAGGAAAATTATTAACTAAAGGAGCAGACAATCAGGCTGTGTTTCCCATCATTAGTTAAGTGAATACTCACTAAATGTATACTTTATACTCACAAATGAATTGTGTGAAGATTATCAATGCCTTTTGTAAATTAATCTCAATATCTCTTAATATGGGAATGCTTGAGAAATATTTTCGACAGAAACAAATCCATCCGTATTTTTGGTAAGCAGCTGCCTCCTTTTGGAATTTATCATATTTTACCAGTTTAAAAGATTTCTGAGGCCATTTTGCAAGTTCCAGTGTCATCCACTTTTAGGGCATGCAACCAGTTCCTATGCTTTTTAAGTATTTCTCTACTTCTTTATATAAACCTATATATGTATATTTTTTTTACTAGAACTTTACAGCCTAAAACTATTTACTAAATCCAATCACTTTCTCTTGATTTGTATGCTATCTAATTTTGGGAGACGTAGAGGTCTTTTTTAAGCAATATAGATTGGAATATTTCTATTCTATCATATCAGGTGGTTTACCTTATGTCTTCCTAATTCAACTTCTGTGTTTTTTTTCTGCTCTGTTGGTTATATCATGTGATGAGTTATCAGAGTGTGACAGGTTGAACTCAAAGTTTAGACATCCTGAACAATGTAAATGGTAATATAAATATATGAATCAACTTTAGCAAACAGAAGTTAGTCTGCATAACTAATTGTTCATTCAGGCTTTTAAAATGCATCATTCAAGGAATGACACAGAGCCTCGAGACTGGAAAAAAACATATAATTAGATCTTATTTTTGCAATGCAATGCGTAATATTTTCTTATAGACTGTTTCTAGAGGTTTTTCATTATTTAACTATTTTTTTATGTGTTTTTTCATCTAGATAGCGGTAACAAAGCTAAACCTAATTAAAGTATGTATAGGAGTTTCTTCAAGACAGGAGTTTTGTGAAGGGTTAGAACATCTATAGTATTGATATTTCTGATTTTGAGATTTCCCCTGATGTCCCTATGTTACAATAATAGGGAAAGAATTTAAGAGATGGGGTGTCTAAACAAACAAATAGAGCCATAGTAGTAGTAGTACCACATAGTAGTACCATAGTAGAGCCACAAACAAACCATAGTAAGCTGTCAGAACTTGTATTTGCTCCAGCCTAGTAAAAAAAAAAAAAGTTTCAAATCACTTACCTTTTCATGTAACATTTTCTTTCTTTTGTGTGTTAAAATGTGCTATATCATTTATAAAGATTTATTTTCAATGGGCTGCCAACGTGTCCAAACATTGCCAATAGCATAACCTTATTTGTGAAGCAACCCATGCGTGCAAGTGCAGTGGGATGCTATTCATAATGGCAAAACATCAATGCACCAAATCTGATAAGAGCAAAAAAGCCCTATTGTGTTTTAATACATTTTAAATAAATATTTTAAAAATTGAGAAGTCTTTGTGTTGTATCTTTATGCTACATAATGCCCTAATGCAAGTATGGATCATTACAGTATGCTTGCATCTCCAACCAACAAAACCATGTGAATGCCCACTCATATACAATATTGATGGCTGACCCTATTTAGTAGGTTGTACACCAAGACCAGGGTGCCTGGCTGGACCTAGTTTTCTGTACATGTTGATCATACAAGTAATACAACTGATTTTGTGCCTCCTGCTCCCTGAACGCATACTTCATAAAAAATATTTTGTAAAATGTGCATGTCAAAAACCTTTAACATATCTTCAAAAACATTTAAGCTGTCATAAAAAGAGGCAGCTAATGTATGATCGGTTGTTACTGGAATTTATTTCAAGCAGTAATCCTGCATAAAAATGTGCATACACTATATAGGTAAATAAATAGATGTGCATACTGAAAAACCTTGTACAATAAGTTAATATGAAATCTATTTTAAGCACAACCATATGGAATCTTGTGTCCTGGCTATTGGCTGAACTTCTGATCAAATCCTGATCAAAATTACATGTATATTCACTATAGTCTGCATGACTGTTTACGCATGTGATTAGTTGTTTGCTCCCATTCAAACAGTGTGTTAGGGAATGCACATATCCTTAGTATATTGAGCTCATGACATCAACACATAATATTGTGTAAATGATCTTCATGTATTACGAGACTATAACAGTTTCATCTTTTAAACCATTTCCATAGTACTGAAGATCACAGTTCTTCAGTAATTGGACCACAGTTCTTTAAGATACAGGATGAGCCACATGAATTGTGTCCATGAATGTCTGCTAGTGAATAAAAAACAGAGCTCTTAAAAGGATTATAGTAAACGCTGTGTATTATTAAAAGTGTGCAGACAAATACCGTTACTCATTTGTGGTTTATCTGTTGTTTGAATTTTTGTCTGGGCAAATATCCAAAACAAGTTTCTTCCCATTATAGCCATATATAATTCCAGAGCCATAGAGCACCAGGGATCAAAATTACATCAACCAACAAACAGCATGGAATTGATAAGCAGTTAAAATTAGGTCATCTCAAACAGCTGCCTCTCATGCTGTAGATGGAAAAGAATGCTGCCGCTGGGTTTCTGATCAGAAATGTAATTTCTTCTTTTGCCAGAAGAAGATCTTTGTTCATTATAATAAGTAATCTCATAGTTTTCATGTGTAAATGGTGCTTGTTATGTTTAATATCAATCCAATATTTATAACACATACTATATATAGTGCATAGATAGACTGATAGATGGTTAGATAGATAGATAGATAGATAGATAGATAGATAGATAGATAGATAGATAGATAGATAGATAGATAGATATAGATAGATACCAGTACAGTATATATAGTATATATAAGGTGAGGCATATACTATATGTACTATATGATGTATACTATATATCAAGCATAACATAAAAGTCTGCTGTTGGAAAAGAACACGTGCTAAAAGATTGTTGTCATGTGGAAAGTTTGACCTCGCAGACCTTAACTAATAATTTTCTTCCCCAGAAATCCTACTTCTACAGAATTGTAATGGTGGGATGTCCTTGTTCCTGTTATAATTACATAGTGAGTCAGGTTGAAATAAGACATAAGTCCATCAAGTTCAACCACTAGGGAAATAAACATATCCCAGATATAATACCCTTTGGACAACATTGGTCCAGAGGAAGGCAAAAAAAACCCTGGTAAAATTTGCTTCAACAGGGGAAAAAAAAAACCTTCCTGATTCCATGAGGCAATCGGATGTTCCCTGGATCATCAGTCACTGTTATTTTTACTTTAAAGCCCTAAAACCCAGTTATATTCTGTGCTTTCAGAAAAAGCATCCAGCTTTTTCTCAAAGCAATCTATATTAGCTGCTGAAACTACTTCCTGAGGGAGCGGATTCCACATTTTCACAGAACTTACAGTGAAGAATCCCTTCCTTATCTGGAGCTTAAACTTCTTTTTCTCCAGACGCAGAGTGCCCTCTTGTTCTTTGTAATGATCTCAAAGTGAATAATGGGGAAGAGAGTTCTCTATATGGACCGTTTATATATTTATACAGGGTGATCATATCCCCCCAAACCTCTCTTCCCAAGGGAGAATAGGTTCAGTTCAGCTAATCTCTCCTCATAGCTGTGTTTGGAAAAAGAATAATTAATTAGAAATAAACACAGGGCAGAATTTGTACGGAGGCCTATAATATATTACATGAAGTGTGTCACGTGTTAAAAAAGACATGAACTTCTAAAGTAAACAAATTCCATTGTTATAGGGACCCTCTAAATGTGTTAAAAATTCCAGGACCCTGAACAAGGTACTCTATGTTGTAAAATTTAAAATCCTAAAAAATAGCAGTTCTTTTTCTTGTGTTATAGGGACCCTCTAAATGTGGTAAAAATTCAGAGACCCAGAACAAGGTACCTAATGTTGTAAAATTTGAAATCTTTAAAAATAGCAGTGCTTTTTCTTGTATCAGCTGCATAAAGACCACCAGAAATATTTATAACTAGCCCTTCCTTACATGCCTTTTTAGAAAAAGCCCCCACTGTTCAAGTTCTTTTAAACAGAGAACTTGAACTACACAATTGCTGCCCCACCCTGCTGTTTTTACCATAAGTTCCCATCCTTCTAAATGACAACTGGAACTTTGCTCTGAACACACTCAAACAAATTTGCTTTTTTCACACTTAGTCACTTAGGTAACCCTATTCATTTTTGTTTAATTCTTTCCTCTCATTATACCCTTGGCAATGTATTTATAAACTTTGTTTTTATACTTTGTCTCTTTTTATGTTTTAGTGTTGCACTAAAGAAGTTATTTTGTAAGTTACTTTGAAACCCTTTTACCAGAATTGTTATTTTCATGTTAGTTAAATAAATCATAACGTCATAATCATAATCAAGTATGCAAAATGGAAAATTAGCAAATTTACAGCAAATTTGGTTTTATTCATAAAGAAGTGTAAGAGCTAAAATGGATTTGGAAGAACTAAGAGCAAAAAGTAAAAATGCACATTGCTGTTTTATAAAAATATTTCTTGAAATGGAGTAGCATAAAGGATCTAGACCACCAATACTCCCAGACACACCAGTACAAATCTCAAAATTGCCAATGACACAGACTTTTAGAACATTAAAAATGTATAAAATTGTAACTCACTATATGTTGGGTCTATTGCAGGAAATAAATCTGCCCTCTCTGAAGTTTCTTCATCCCTAGTATAGTTTTCTCTTTTAAGTAACACATTTAGAATTCAATATAACAGTTTAAATATATTATTTTGTTTGATATTTAAATTTCAGGATTATATAGTATGAAATCTAGTTTGCAGGAGACTTGTTTTAAAATGTTTTTTTATTACAGTGTAGACCAAAATATGATATGAGATACATGAGTTGCTGCATCAGCACTGCTTTAAAATTAGAAAAACACCTTTTCCTTGTCTAATCAACTGGCAAGTAAGACCTGCCAGGAAGCAAAAAAACGCATAAGCAATTAGGATATACAAGGTAAACCTTGTCTGTGCCATCAAACCAAAAATTATACCAGATTAGAGTTTTCAAACACTTTCTATGTTATGTATGCCTTATTTTTCATTCTGAATAAAACTCTCATTTTCCCTCATCAATATAGATTTAAATACAATCACATCACAAATGAACCATATTATCATTACTTAGAAATATGTTTACAGACAAAGGGCACATTATATTTTACTCCTAACAATAATTATGATGATCCATTTCCATGGTCTAACAATAAAAAAGCAGTGGAGAGCTTAGTACAGTTTCAGGAATGCCATCCGTTCCCTTCCCTAGATGCCATCCCTTGAGTATCACTCTACCTATTATACAGCTTCCATTTCTGTCTGTTTTGATCACAGAGTTTACCCCTATCATTAATTCAATCTTCAAAAGGCTGATTGCTTTATCTGTACAGATAAAAGGCTTTATATTAAACCACCAGCAAAATGAAAAACAAGCCAAATTATTATCCTCACAGCAAGCTTTTATTTATAGGACTCCAGATTGCTGTAAATCTCACTTTTATGTAAAAAATTGGACATACCTTAAAATTTGTGACAATAGAGGCTTTTATTGACCAGATTTCTGATTTAATGTTTTAACTCTTTCAATACCATTCATTTTAGTGGTAATATAAATGTTTACCATGTTTTTCTATCTGAACAACAAATATAAGGCGTTTTTTAGTTATCTTTAACAGTTTTAGAGACTTGTACTATTTTATTAATTATTTACAACAAAACATTTTATTTCTGAGCTCCTGGATGTTTGGATGTTTGATCTTAGTATCTGGGTCAAAAACAAAAAGCACAGATTCTGGCCATTCATTGGGTGAAATGATTTGCAGTTGGAAAGCCTTGTCCAATCACTGTTGTTATTTTCCTAATAAAACAGCAAGTCAGTGGTCGCCAACCTTTTTGGTCCCGCGGACCAAAACAATACCGACTCCAGACCACGCATGCGCAGGTAGCCGGGTGTCACTCAAAGGGGAAGAAACTTCCCTCATAGTGACATCATGCTGCCCACTCTCCCATCGCAGATCTGAGAATGTGATAAGATAGTAGGCGGGTTGTGTCCAGAGACACAACCTGCCCACTTCATTCAGCCTGCGTTCTGTACGGGGATGTCTAATACAGATCATAAAAAGTGTTTTTCAGGTATAACTTTAGGGTATATAAAGAAATGTTGCAGACAACTTAGAGCAGTGGATGCCAACCGGTGGTCTGCAAGAAGATTTTGGTTGGGTGCACCGACCAAAGCCACAGACCACCTGTTGGCATCCCCTGCTCTAAGTTGTCTGCAACATTTCTTTATATACTCTAAAGGTATACCTGAAAAGCACTTTTTATGATCTGTATTAGATTATATGTAAATTACAACTTCAAAAGCAATCAAGCTGAGAACCAAACACAGTGCATGTAAGTAAAGTTGGGTATGGAAAATCTGCTACATGGGACAAATATACTTGGTGCACAGTTTTACATTTCTTCTCATGTGTGAGTTAAGCCAGTTGGAGGGTCAATCAGATGTGACAGTGTGACAAATAAAGAAGGAAAAACAATAGATGCCAGACTACATTTCCCAACATCCCTAAATTACAGTGAAATTCATGTGTCCTCATGAGAAGACAGGACTTTAAGTCGCAAAAAGTAGATGTTGACCTTAATCTGTTAACAGACAAATGAAAGTCCTGGCTGTATGGATGGGTACACAGTTACATCCAAACACAACTACATATTGGGCCTGATTTAATAAAGCTTCCAAGACTGGATAAGTTAGACTATCAGGGCAGAACCTGAGTGGTCCAGTAAACCTGGATTAGATCTGGTCCAGGATTAGAAACCTTGATTTTTAGGAAATACATTCCAAGTTTGCTGCATCACCCATGATAGTCTAACTTTCCCCGTCTTGGAGAGCTTAATCAGGTCGAATGTGTTTTGTATTTGTAAGTTTTAGGTCTGTAGGTTTTACTTGTATTTGTAAGTTTTAGGTAATAATACTTGTTTTCTATTAGAATTTACAATGTTTAAATCTGGTTTATTTTGACTGTAGAGCTCTAAGCAAACAGCTAAACACACAGTAAAAATTACCTGCCAAGGATTTCTATTCAGTCAATTAAATCCTGGCATAGCCAGCCTAGTAACCTGACTTTTCTTTGTCACAGTTAGGAAACACAGCTAGGTCACCTCCCTGTCCCCAGCATATGACTGATCAGTGAAGGAAGATGCAGTAACAGACATATTTCTTTCCCCTTATCAGCATGCTGCTTATAAGCTTAGTACACACATGCGAATGCAAAACACTTGACTGGCCCGTAGTTCTGACGCTTCATCTACCAATATGAGTGCTCCTGTACTCTAGCTGCAATCAAGCTAAATCCACAAATTCAAACTGTTTAAATTTCAAAATGCATTTAATAAGTTTTGAAATAAACATTAATTGCAGTTTGTGTTTTTCTTTAGAAATGCCATATGATTTTTGAAATAAAAAGGATCTTTCCATCAATTATGTCATTAAAATGTTTTGAAAAAATATAAAATGTATTTGCTATTCTTCTATTTATTTGGTAGAAAGTGTAGCAGTCGTTGTCATTGTTTCAAACTTACTTCTATTCCTTCCCAGCTGTAACTTCTTGTTTTTTTTTTTTTTTTTTAGATCATTAGCAAATAATCAAACAGAATAATGTCCTGTTCTTAATACACACAAAATCACTAAGCTGCTTATCTACATTTGTCATCAATCTCACTTTCAGCTCCCTTTAGATCTACTTTTTATAATATTCTAACCTTTTTGTCTCAGAGTTAATTTAAATGTACTGTAGACATATAAATTCAGAGGAACAGAAACATACTGCTGTGTATTTCTGAAATACAGAATACATATCCGAAGAAATTCTGCAGAATCCCTCATTTGTGTTTATCTAGAAGTAGACAATGAGCTGCTAATGGAAATGGTTTGTCTAACCACATATTATGTAATTTGCATATTGTTTCTTTACTTTAAACCAGCTGCTGAGCCTCCTTTCTTATGAACATATTACATAGCAACTTAAGCCACTCCACATGATTAACATTACACTTGACAGATGATACCATTTGAGATGGTGAAACCAAACAATTATGCCTTTTCCATGACCCGTCTTGATATTTTTTCATTAAATATTTCAAAGTTTTATTTTTATTGGGAAGTTAAATATTTCCCATTAAAGCATACTTCAGATGAGTCAAGAACTTCCTTTTTATAGGCACTTCTTTCTAAACAGCACGTCTCCACATTCCTAAGGTCCCTGAGAGTATCCCAAAATAGAGAAAGAAATGAGAATTAATCAGAGACAACAATCGCTGCTATAGACTGTCAAGATTTCTCCTCTAGTTTATGTGTTCTTGGTTTCTGAAGTGCTTTTCACATAATGCCTTCCAATGTCTCCAAGGCCATATTCTCTCTTCTGCTTAGAAGGATTTGCTGTCCAATGAAGGGAACAGGTGTAAGAGAGAATATGACTGCTAAAAACTTTTCATCTTCTTTATAGAGCAGCAGGGGAGCATTTCAGCTTGTTAATACAATGGTTCATTTGCCTGTGGTAAAGTTGCATAAAGTGAAAGAGTGAATATAATGTGCTCATAAGACTGCAAAGTATAGCACTGCCACAGTGTAAAATGGAGGGATTTTATTGTGTGGAAAATTTGACAAGTGTTCTTTGAAACTAAGTCTCTCTTTTCAAAATGCAAAATGATATGGATTAGTAGAATGGTTAGTTTGATGTAAAACTAGCAGTTTATAGGAGAATTCTAACGGTACCTTGTCTTGCACAGTTCTACAGATTTCACTGAATTTGCTTAATTTCATTGCACACTTCATGCTTCTCATAGTGTACAGATGTTACAGCAAGACAAGTGAAGACCATCCTTTTTTCTGGCTTATGGACATCCAGCATTATCCAGCCCTTTCCTTGCAAGCCTAAGGACTCTTTCACATGTGTGTTGCAAAACCGCATGGCTGGCAGCTCCTGTCATAGCCATAGCCATGTGCAGCCAAAGCAAAACATAGAACCAAACTTTTCCTATTCACTTGAAGAAGTTGGGATTCTGGCTAAGCCCCCAGCTTAACACTGCAGTTCACTTCAGGTAAAAAATGGCCAATAATATTCCTGGCCCGCTTTGATTTATTTTTAGATATCAGTTCTTTCAGTTAGAGAAGCTTAGCAACAACTATGGCAGTTTGCGAGAGACAGTGATGTTTTCAGAAAGTTCTGAAATGGCCTTTTCCACTATCCATTACCCACACCAGAATCACAGAAATAAAGTTATTTCACTGTCTAAAATAAGGTCTTGTAACGAAAGGACCTTTTTTTAAAAAAATTTTTATTGTCAGGTTTATAAGGAGGAGATGAGGCAAAATATTTTCAGATTTTACCATTCTGTGTTATTTACATTACAAAAACTACTTTGGTTCAGAGATGCATCAGGTCAACTTGAGTAAAGTTCATTTTCTCTAGCGGCCAATATAAGAGGGAACATGTTTTCACCTTACCTCCAACTACACCATGAACAGCAAATAAATCTTATCTTTCTGGCACTGTGCAGTTGACATGAGGAAACAAAGATCTGTCTTAACAAACATGAAGACACTGAAGAACAAAGTAGGTTTCACAGCTCCACAAGGCAAAGTGGCGGACCCACTGAGTAACCAATCCTGTGGGTAGAGACGTGCACGAGGCACAGGGTCTAAGCAGTAGCTTGGTCTTCTCCAGAGCCTCTGAAGGTGAGGATGTTGTGCAGCAAGCTACTGCCAAGATGTGCCCCCCGTGCCGCCAAGGCACGTGACTGCCAACAAGCAGGGACTGAAGCATAGTACAAAATGGAAATCCAGGAGGGATTTCAGACAAGCCAAAAGATCAGGACCGGCAGCAAACAAGGATGGTCAGGAAACAGGCAAGAGGTCAGGACGGGTAGCAAGCAGGAGTAGTCAGGAACGAGCCAGGGTCAGTACATGGAGAATCAGGAACAATAGAGATAAACAACAGTAACCTAGAAGCAGAGCCAAGGGAATTCCTTGTGCTGGCAACTTCCTGTTGCCAGGTCACTTCCTTAAGAAAGAGAGATGGGCTTAGATCAAGTGAGCCGCAGACATCAATCCCACCTGATGGTCTCAGGGGTTATTTAGATGTTGCCCAGCAGAGGGAACGCATCTGCGGAATACTCTCTAAATGGTTCTCTAAAGCGAGGAAGCAGCTGACAGAGAATCACCTGACTTGGAGCAGGAAGTAAACAGAGTGTTGGATTCAGAGGCAGAGATGGTTCTGGCAGCATGGGGCTGCAAGGAAGGTGAGCAAAAAGGAGGCACAGGTTACCTGGACGTGCGGGAATCTGTGACAGTAGGTCAGTAAAGGGAAGATTACTACTGCTGAAATACCAAAGGAAATATTAAGTATTAGTCTGTTGCCCTCGACCTGCCTTTTTTTAAGAACAGCCTTTACAGTTGAGGTCTCATATACAAAACATACATTCTGCTAGACTGTTACTATGACCCTGGCATTGAGGAGGTTGAACACTGACAAAACTTCACCACAACATCCTTATCACTTGCCAGTATTAAAGCATGTGCTTTTTTTTCACCATCAGTTCTGGAATCTGAATGACTATTCCAAAATGCTATCCGGTCTCGCATCCTGGAAAATGTTTGGAATCTGCAGAGCTTAGTGTCTTTAGATCTTCATAAAAGTTAGGCATTCTGTTTTGGAGCCTGTACATTGGGAGGAGATCTAACATTAATTCTACAGAATCTGCAGAGAGAATAGGGGCATGGTCCTAGATCTTTAAAATTGGAGGCCTGCATTGTTTTCTCTGAAGGTCTTAGGGGTCCGACCTGAGAACTGGAAAAAAGTTATTGGGTCTTTATCAGGTCTGAGAAGACTGCCAGAAGGTTAATGGTCTGTAATGTGGGATGTTGCCATCTCCTGAAATATTACTGCTTAAACTGGATTGCAGTGGTGTTTCATGGCCGCATGTTTACTACTAGGCTCTGATGTATCATTGCTAACTGTTTTGCCATATCGATGAACCAGAAAACCAATATACCTAATACTTACCTGTTATGCCGTATATTAAGATGCTTTATTCAGATAATAACATTTCCAATAATACCCTAGAAGGATGCCTGTTTGGATTTGTACAAATATATATGCGTATCTCAACGGCAATGACTGTGACATCTGCATTGTGTGAACAAAGCTTTTTATACTGCAAAGGTAGGAAAAATTACCTGAGCAACAGCAGTGGTAATCTTCACAATAGCAACCTGGCATTTCTTGTCATTAACAGTTGTAAAGCAGGAGCTCTTGGCATCCAGGTAACAGATATATTGTTCCTATACAGAACATTTATTAGTCAAAGATTACATTTTCCTATTAATGTGCTTTCAAATAGGTGAAATGACCCTAGGTAACAATATGCATTTGTCTTTGTCTGTGATTGTTTACTCTATAACAACTCTATGTGCAGTGTAATCACTTGGCCTTAAGCTGCGTACACACGGCAAATTTTTCTCGCCCGATAATCGGTATCGGCCAATTATCGGGCGAAAATCTGCCCTGTGTACAGTCGGTCGTCGTCCATCGTCCGACGACCGTCCTGGCGGATCCATGGACGATGGACGACGACCGATCCTAATGAAAGGGAAGGGGAGAGCGCGCAGCAGGGTGCCGCTCCGTCGCTCTCCCCCTCCCCTCTCCATAGAGCATGAACGGTACTGTATGTACAGCATCGTTCATGCATCGTGCAGTCTTTTCTCGTTGGAAAGGATCGTGAAAGATCCTTTCCAACGAGAAAAATTGCAGGTGTGTACGCAGCTTTAGAGGTTCTGCAAAAGATTGTGAGCAGAGTTTATCATCTTGCTAAATATTCAGATGCTGATAAAATAGTGTTTATTAGTGTCGCTTCACACCATTGCATCACTGTAATGCAAGTTTAAAAAATATATCATGGGAGAACCTGGATGATGCAGCAAACCTCGAATGGATCTGGTCCAGAATTTAAAACTTTTCCAAAAATGATTTTTAGGAAATCTATTACAGGTTTGCTTGATCATTCAGATACTCCAATGAGAGTTTTCATCAAGGCCAAAGTATGATGTGTGTTGCAATGTTAAAAAATACAGTGGTAGAAATTTCTCTGGTGTTGGGGCCTAATGGGTTTTGGTATTGTAGGGGTCGGCAATTCAGGATATTTTATTGGAAACTATCCTTTCCTGTAATTGCTGTATTAGCCTATGTAGAGAATAATCCATTCCTCTGAAACTTCCATAGAGGTTAATGATCCACATTGTGCATTGCTATTATTGTTGCTGCTTAGCAGGTTTTAAAGGAATTTTTTCTGTAGCGTTTAATGTGCCATAATTGGACATGGAGTTTTGAGTGATTGGTTGTATTCAGAAATCACGTATCTATGATTTTCTGTGGACAATGATAAGAGAATATGATCAGATATCACAAAAGGGTTGCTGAATTTAAAAAAGTTGTAGAGTTAAGGATTACAGCTTTTTTTAAAATACATAAAATGATGAAAATGGTGAAATGTTTTGACTGAAGCAAGAATCTCCAAGGTTCTGGTTCCTTCAAGACAGCAGATTGACAATTCCTCTAGTTGCCTCGCTGACCTTGGAATTGGATGATTTTTCTCAAAGCTGCCATACCACCAGAATTTTGATAAATACTTTATATGAACAGTTTTTCAGAATATTGTAGATTTTCAGTTTAGAAATGCTAATTTTTATCATCGCTGTCCCGCTCGGCTACTATAATTTTAAACAGCTCTACAATCTTTACCAATCAGCTAAAATCATGGCCTTAAATATGCAAAACTACCC
This sequence comes from Pyxicephalus adspersus, assembly GCF_032062135.1. Taxonomy (NCBI): domain Eukaryota; kingdom Metazoa; phylum Chordata; class Amphibia; order Anura; family Pyxicephalidae; genus Pyxicephalus; species Pyxicephalus adspersus. The sequence goes on from NC_092863.1 coordinate 29,940,308, forward strand.
CAAATAAAGCACACGATAGCACGATGTCTTCCAAACTTTAATAAGCTGGAAAACACCTAATAAGTATGGAAATGTTATTCATGCATTAAGATCTCCTCTAAGATAAGGGGGAGGCAAATTCCTTCCCACTTTGTGCAAACATAATAATCTTTATTCTTCTAATCACAAATATAAAAATGCAAAGCAAACAGCAACATTAAAGAGCGTGTATTTCATTTAAGTGGGATTGTCATAATGTTTTGTTACAAAAGTCTTTTTACCAAGATAATTATTCTCTTTTATATTTAATTGAAGAGCTTCACATTTGCTTAATGTAAAAATGAATTAAGTGATTTTCTTTAAATGTAAGCTTTAAAAACCAATTAACATTTCTTCTCAATAAAGATTTTATTTTGCCTTTTCTAGTAATCTAAATGCAAAGTTTAAGGCATTAGTCTGGACATTCCAATTACAGCAGCTGTCACTGATTCATTAATTATCAATGTCTCTGTCCCATTATCTCTAGCTGTTTTTACATTTCTTGATATTTCGTTTTGGAAAGATGCCACCAAGTGGTATTACCAGTATTATGTAGAGAGCTAACTCAAGGATGGAGCATTTCCTAACAATTGCAGTTTCCTGCCAAAAGCTATAGAACCCATAATAATTGGATCCCCTTTGTGCAATGGTTGTCATTTCAACAGGCAGAATTGTGTAGGTAAGTACAGTCAACATAAATACACATGGTAATGACTAGTAGAACTCAAATTATAATAATGGACACAAGAGACATGCTGAGCACCCTAGTGACAGCCACATCAACGAGTCCATGAACTTTATAATAATTTCATTATTATTTTCTTGGTTTGTATAGCACTGACATATTAAACATCACTTCACAAAGGTCAATTTGGGGGGAAGCCAAATAACCTAACTGCATGTTTTTGAACTGGAGGAGGAAGCCCATGCAAACAGCACAAAAAGTACTAACCTCTGAGCCACCATGCTGCCCATACTTTCACTTAGCTTAGTGAATTTGCAAAGAATACCCAATCACAAGCAAGGTAATAGAAAATAAAACATGATTTTTGTATGCACATGATTGGAAGAAGTTACCTTGTTTTATCATTCACTTTGTTAGGTGAATATCCTAAATGTCTTCGGTACATCAACCTCATTATGAAAGGATTGCTTCTCTTTTCATTTTAAAAAAGAATATTAGTATGCTTTATTCCATCTGGGAAAATAATGTGCAGCTTCCAAAGATGGTTTGCATGGTATATATCCAACATTGTGCTGTACATGCACTCGAGCCTTGTTCCTGGATGCTGGGCCAGTTTTACAAAAAACATATTTCCAGTACTGTACAGGCATAACCTCTTGCAAAGTTTAGGCTCCCTAGCTTCCTCAGGATCCCCCAGTATGGCCCAATCACTTTTGCCAAGATGAGCTTTTTATAATTTTTATTTTTCATGCATAGTCCATTTTAAAGGAAGACATACAGCACAAGGGTTCTATGAGATCCACCAACAATAAAACTAAGCAGACCGCTATTAGAAATCCCTGGATGGATAAGACACTTAAAAACGTTCTGCAGTTAAAGCTGAACTAAATATTGTTATTCTTAACTGCACTCCAGTGGGACGTATATAACTTCCCTCACTGTTATTGATATCTTAACCCAGTTTTTGATTTCTTACATCATCTTGATTGGCCAGCCTTGGATGACAAAACAAAACTTTTATGCATGCCAATGGTAGTTAATTCACCCCAGCATCCAATGTATTCTTTGCATGAACACTAAGATTCACATGTACAGATCAGTGTACATTTAAGAGAAACATTGCTGGCAGCTAGTAGAGAAGCTTTGACAATAAAAATAATGAAGAACTTGACTAGTGTTTTAGAAAATTCAACACCTTTTTTTGGCATGTGTCAAAATTCAAAAACACCTAAAAATTGTGGTAAATGTGTGTTCACAGGTGTCATTTATAGGATAACCTTACCTGTCATAGGACAAATATATTAATCTATCCTAACATCCATTGCAAAACAAGTTTAAATGCATTCAAACTCATGTCACATGCTGAAACTGATATGCTCCTTCTTGTATCAGTTGCAGTGAATTTTGTAAATACAGAATGTTCACACATTATCTTAAACAAAACCCAACTGTAGTATTTATTTTCAAAACATTTTGCAAAAGATCATCTGACCACACAGTATATTCATCCTGTGTGAGGCATAGAGTTTAAATTGCTGTATTATTCTGGGAAATATATATTACTCAACATTAACTTTGGTCTGTAAAGCTATTTGTTTTCAAGGAACTACTGTTTATGCAAGAAAATACTGGTAAAATGTAATGCGTGGTAAATTCATATAATTTATGAAGGAAGAGGAATTACAAAAATCGAAGGTTTTCTTAGAACAGGCTGTGTGCAACAAAACCAAGAATTAAAGGTTTAATGTAACTTGCCTTGTTCATCTACATTGCCATATTGTTTTTCATGTTTCCCAAGCATGCTGTTTTGGCATTTGCAGAGTTTCCCAAACAGGGTTCCTCCAAATTTGCCAGGGGTTCCTTAAGCGATAAGCAATGTGTGCCTCCTATGTCAGTGGCCACTGACACCAGTGATCTTTTTGGCAATCTTAAAGAGTGTAATCTTTCCACTGGGAAAAAATTCAATTGCATTTAACCCATTGACCACCAGACAATTGTACTAAGAACTGGACAAATTATAAATATTAGTAGGGGTTCCCTAAGACTTTATTTCAAGGGTTCCTTCAAGGTAAAAAGTTTAAGAGGCTGTAATAAAACAAATTTGATAAATGTGCAAAAAATAAACCTGAACAAAATTGGGACAGTTCACGTTCAAGATCAAGATCCTGCTCTATAAAGCATTACATCTTTTTAGTAACCTCACTCTTGATTTCAATTTTTGTTTTATTTTACATTTTCATTTTTTATTTATTATGGCCGGGATTTATTATGACCCTTATAGTTGATTTTACATTTTTTTCTTAAATAAGTACAATATATATTATTACTCATTTCAAGACACAATTAGCTTTATCAGTCCTAATGGTGTCTTACATCCTTTCCCCTTTCTTGTCTACATGTTAAGATTGCTGTATGCCAAATTTCAATTTTAAAAAGCTTGTCTGAAAGCAACCAGCTTCTTCTGTGCTTTTTCTTTAAAAACACACTCGGTGACCCCAGAGTCATGGGTGCACCTTCTAATAAACAATTATTGGTAAAACAGTAATTGTATATATTTATTTGAGCATAAATGCATGCGTATAAAAATGCTTTGCAAAAGATT
>NC_092863.1:29946248-29949853 GCF_032062135.1 Pyxicephalus adspersus
GGGCTCCTCTCAAGGAAGAAAAATCAGCTTTTGCTATGGTGTATCTGCTAAGTGCGGAGCAAGATGAAGAAGATTTGAAAGTTGTGAAGAAGCGCCAGGTTTGGTGTAAAGATTGGTTGATGGACAGAGACAACATTTCCCATGAGAATCTGCTATGGGAACTGCACCTGACAGCCCTAGATGACTACAAAAATTACCTTAGGATGTCGGATATGTGCTTTCAGAAATTACTTTCCGCAGTGGGACCTTTTCTGCAGAAACAAGAGACCTTCATGAGAATATACCATCCTAGTGGTAAGTATTGTGCATAATAAGGGTTTAAAGAGCATAAAAGAGGGGATGGATAAATACCTTATAGAATTCCATGAACTGCCTCCTAAGAGGATGGCGTTCCGGAAGTCTCATCCTGCCTCATGGATGCCCATGACATGCTGTGTCTGGGCATGTTTTTCGCCATCAGCCAAGCAAGAATGCATGCTCGGGGCAAAGAGAGTCCATCCAATAGGACTGGCTCATGCCTGGATGGGGCAGGCAGGCAGGGAGAAGTTCCCATGTTCACCTGCTTCAGTGCATCGGGAGAGACCGATGCCCCCATCCCCGCAAGTCGGGTAGCCTGCAGCAATGTAACTGTAGGGGAAGGGGGGGAGGGGAGGGGGAGTGTATATCAGTAGGAAGGTTGAGAACAGGAAAAAGAAAAAAAAAAAGGAGAAATATATATATATATAAAATTATATTCATACAGTACTAAACGCTGTGATAACAAATATAATGAAATACAATCCAATGAAGTACAGTGTACAGTATCGTAGTCCTATGTTAAACCAATCAACAAATCAAGTTTTTCAATACTAATAATACTAATACTAATTCAATACTATCCTACATGCAAAAAGCGCATATCCCAGATCCCTAGTGAACAGCATCTCGTACAGCCAAATGCTATGAATAAAAGGTAACTATACATCTTGAAAAGAAAGATTATGATGGCAGGAGGGCTCATTACTGTCATCCGAATGTCAGGAAAGATCAAATTTTGGAGGCTGTGCAGAGCAGGCTGGAGAATACATTTGGTATTTAATGTTCCAAGGACCAGCTCAGAAAGAGGTGGTCTGACTTAAAAATCAGATAGAGGGTCATGCTGGATGTACTAAGACGTAGCATCGCCAAAAAGCAATTAATATATATTGACTGCGCTTAGTAACTTCAACAGGTGTGTTTGGGGATGGAGGGACTTTTTTGTTTTTTTTGTTTCTTTTTTTTTTATTATTTTTTATTTTTATTATTTTTTTCATTTTCTTTTATTTTTTTAATATTTTCTTTTATTTTTTTAATATTTTCTTTTATTTTTTTAATTTTTTTTTGGTTTTGTTTATTTGTTCATATTTATTAATTTTGTTTTTTGTATTAGGACCACGAGCATTAAAAGAAAAAAAGCTGGCTGCTAGGGAGGCAGAGCAACAGCTATTGGAGCCGGAGGTACTGCAAGAGGTACAGCCAGAGGAACAGCCAGAGGTAGAAGGTAATATTGTTATGTGATATTGTTATATATTCAAGCTTAAAAATGTATCATAACATACATGTTAAGTAGATTTATATATTTTTTTACAGAGTTGATTTCTCCTACAGCCTATGGAGGAGGAAGTGTATACCTCATCCCTGCATATTGACCCAGGTATGCACCAAAAAGGTAGAGAGATAGGTAGAATATGATTATGTGTAAATTATGTTATTCATTTTTTTTGTACACATGTTTGACTTTTTATCTCCTGAAGTTATTCCAGAGGAAGAGCAGGAAAGCCCCGAGCCGGACACATCAGCCCAGATGGAGAATGTCAGAGGTTTGAGGAGAGGAGTATAAAAATCTGTTGGTAAGCATTCATATATTGTGCATGCAAAGAAATGTGTCATATCCATGTGTCAACTCACCTTTACAATATCAATGAACTTATTATGCTTCTTTTTTTCCCACACAGGTGTAGTTTAAATGAAAGAAATGATCTCGAAGATAATCGCCCTGCAAGTTAACATGCAGAAAATGTCAAAGGCACTGAGGGATGCAACTAGGCACCTGGAGGCTCTGAAAAAAGACATGCAGAAAGCCCAATGGAAAACAATTATTGTATTTTCTATTTATTCTTTATTTTTGGTTTTATACTTTTATATGTTTTTTTGCAGTATGTATATATGTTTTTTTTATATGTTTATGTTTTAGTTTTATATGTTTTATATATGTTGTTTTATTGACACGTACACGCAGGTGAATATACTCATCAGTCTTTCACTCCCCCACTACTAAATTTAGACATTGGGAGAAAAAAAAGGGCAGAGTGATTGGTGATTGGCCCAGTCCCATAAAAATGGGAAAAGAGTTCTTAGTCTCGCCAAGGTTGACAAGAGCATAAGCAAGTATGTATTCTGCAAATATGCAAATATGCTAAATACATTTCTAGCAGTTCAAGTTGTTTTGAAAGTAAGACATACAGATTAATAGAAAAAGGTCATGAATTTATACTAACATTCTGCAATCCTGGAATAAATGTCTTTCCAACTGGTTGCACAGGGTGTCATTATGGAGCTGATTTTGTGCAGTGCATGTGAAATCCTTACTATACATGTAAAGGGGATCCCTGCTAAAGAAAATCCCTATTATATACATAAGTACTATTACATAGTTAATAATAAATATAGGTGCTGGTATAGTACTGATTTCCAAACAAGGAGCTGTGATCAAATATGCGCATTAGGTGTCATATGGCATATATATAATATAATATTCTTTATATAGTACATTTAGAACCTTTTGAAAAACAATTTACAGAAAATAAGAATATTATATCTGATGCAAGTTTACCTTGCCAACCACTGATAGTTGTCAGTGAGGTTCCTGATGACCACCAGCCAATGGCAATGCTGCCCAATGTATGCCATTTTACCATGTTCACACCCCAATAAGCCATTTCTTAATGTAACAGTGAATTAGCTAACAAGAATATCTTCTTGTTCATCAGTCTTCTTAATTTCTACTAGAAATGAACTAAGTGTGAGCTGTTTGGGACAGATTGGCAATTAGCCTATATCCCAACAGCAAATTGTTACCAAATATGAATTATTGTATATAAATATATGCTATTCTCAAACCAGCTGACATAGCTTTAGACTTTTTCTACTTGTCTATTTTTCTCCTTTTCTGCTTCAATAAAACTTTGTCTAAAGAGCTTCATAACTGGAGCTAAACATTCACACAAACTATCTCCTTAGAAAGAGTCTAAGGATTAACTACTTGTGTGGGGTATCTTTGAAAAACTGATCTGTGAATCCATAAGATGTCACATGGCATACTAAATACTTCAATTACTTTAAAATGGTTAAAAACCACACAACAATCAAATACAGCTTGGTGAATATATATAGAACACTTCTCTTCCTCTCTCTTCTCAGGACTTCTCCAAGGACCTATGACATCTTGTATATATATATATATATATATATATATATATATATATATATATATATATTCCTTGTACATCAGAAAAAATGTAAAGGTAGATTCGAATTTGGAAACAAACTGACTTTATCTTTAATGTAGAACTCCTTAGAACTTACCT
>NC_092863.1:29950312-29968765 GCF_032062135.1 Pyxicephalus adspersus
TTATGTTGTTAAAACTATATTGGGAGAATTTTTACCTTGATGAACACTTTTAGGAACGATTTTCCAAACCTTTTATGACTGAGAGTAGGCCTATATGTGAAAGAAAGGAAGCTTTACAGTCTGCAACATTTGTGGTGGCTGTCGGTTTTGGAAATAGCATTACAGTTTCTGAAATATAGATCTCTGAACATGTAGTGCAGTATAATGTGTATTTAATTACAGTGAATCACTCTAATTTCACCCTTAAAACTTTGTGTAAATGCCATCAGAGCACAATGTGATTTTCAAATGCTACATTCAGTCTAGAAGTGGCAATTCATAGGTATGGAGAAGTATAATTGCTGCAAAATATTGAGCAGACTGCAGAGCTCATCTAATTTGATAAATAGCATTTCTACAACAACAGATGGCAATTTGTTGACACTTAAATCTTTAAGCATACTCAATTAAACAAGTCCTTAAAAGCTTTCCTAAAAGAATCACATGTGTACATATAGTTCAACCCAAGGAAAATGCTGACAGATTTGTTTTTCACCAAGCTGAGTAAAAAGAAAAAGCTGACAACATATTTCTGCGGGGCATGATGTCTTTTGGTCTATTTTAAGGATTTATTACATCTGTTTTAAACAAAAATAGTATTGGGCTTTAAAAATTACCATATGTTTGTTGAAAACACACAGTGTGGTTTCAGATGCAGCAGACATCACAGATTTTTTTGAATGTATATAATTACTGGTTACTGTTTCCTCCAAAAGTTCCTCTGTTCCATGGTGAACTATTCAGTTAACTAACCTGGTACTCAGCTCATGAAAGTAGGAAAATATTGATTTAAGTGTATTTTAAGTATGGGACTTTTGGCACCAAGCATGTGTTATCTAATTCTTCCCAACGTTAGGAAGCACCTCAACCTGAACCCTTAATCTAGACACAAAAATATTATGTTAACTCATAACATCCTTAAACACTCAAACTCAATTCAAAGCCATTTTCTTTTTGTTTTAGAAAGCATATTATATAGCTAGAATCCATTGCAGCTTTGTTTTTTCTATCTGCACACATTGGGGATTCTGTTTACCTCTTGTCCTGGGGACAAGTAGAAATCTCTCCAAACCAGTAAACGCATCACCTTTGGTGTGGTGACAACTAAAAATTTTTGGATTTCTCACCATGTTGTGTCCTGATGACAGTGATCACTCCAATTTTTAACAATAAATCTACAATGTTTCAAAATCTTTAACCTCCCAGGCGGTATGATTATTTTGTATTTTTTACTGGTAAACTGTTACATTTGACATTTAAAATACTTAAAATTTTAAAATTCCTGCCGCTCCCGCCCCCCGACATACACATGCCACCCGCACACACGGACGCAGATGTTGGGCATAGCCAACAGGACGCCGATGCTAGCCGGGCATCATCGAGTGGAGGGATGCCGCGGGCTCATGAGGATCAGGTAAGCCCTCAATTCCACTTTCTGTAAAGAAACTTCACCCCGAGCCACACTCAGGAATACTGCCAGGGGGGTTAAAGTAAACTCAGAGCTTTACCTTCAAAGCATTACACTGGTTCCATGTATAATTATTATTATTGTTTACATTATTATTACTACTAAAAACTCATTATATAGTGCCAACATATTACACAGTGCTGTGCATTAAATAGGGGTTGCAAATGGCAGACAGATACAGACAGTGACACAAGAGGAGGAGAGGACGCTGCCCCGAACTGTTTACAATCTAAGAGGTGGGGAAGTATCACACAACAGAAGGGGAGACATGGATTGATGGGTGGGAAATGAGGGCTTTAAGAGACAAAAGAATATGGGTAGGCAAGTTTGAAAAGATGGGCTTTGAGTGCTCTTTTAAATGAGCAGAAAAAAGTAGGAGCAAGCCGAATAGGACATGTAAAACTTGAACCATTGTTGTTCATACCTGTATAATTATTATTACTTAGACAGAAGCTACAAGTGCTTCTTCTTTTCAACATTACCTTGAAACCTGGGAAAAAATAATGCATTAGCTCAGGTGAACATGACCAAAAACAATGTAAGTAATCACACATCTGCTTCCAGAGGGACTAATAATAACCTATGAACCATTTTATTACTGGCTAATGGACTATTCTGTGAAGGTGAAAAATCACACTTGATGGTTATCAAGAAAAAAAAAACCAAAATTACATCTGTCAATTTGCCAATTCACTTACGTTTCCATTTAGATGGAACTGCCTGAGTTACTATTTAAAGCTTGTCTAAACTCCAAAACAGACATTTAGTATATATCAAAGCTTACCAGTTCTAAAATGCCATAGCTAATCTAGTTTTTGTTTCTTAGGCTAAGAGCATTTACTGCAAGTACAAAAATTTGTGTTGTTTTTGTCAGAAATTAGGTTAAAAAAGAAAGCTTAGGGAACATTATTGTTTTTACTTTTGTGTAAATTACTAGATGAACAAAGGCAGACATGTTTGACAACCATGGTTCCCTTCACACTAGAAAAAGGAGCATAGCCACCCAGGGACAGAAATGTGTTCTTTATAGGTTTACCAGAAAAAAAATAATAAATTCAGTACACGCATTACATTTTTGTTTTTGAGTTTAGATATGCTTCAAAACTGATTTCTTGAGCAATATCTCAACACAGTTCCCAACCACATCAGGCTTGATTTATTAAATCTAGACTGGATAAACTATCATGGGTGAACCTGGGTGATACAGCAAACCTGAAATGGATCTGGTCCACAATTAAAAACATTTGCCAACTAATAGCAAATTATTTTTAAGAAATCCATTCCATATTTGATAGATCACCCAGGTTCTCCCATACTATTCTACTGTATATTTCCGTCTTGGAGAGCTTTAATATATCAGGACAACTGTGTCATCTCAGCCTACTTCTTTGCAAAGAATACAGCCCTCTCCTCATCCATACCCCTCTCCTTTTTTTCAAACCTCTCCTTGTGGGGGGTAAAAAGCACAGGAAGGTATCATCTTACAAGATTTATTACAAAATAAACAAGTATTTTTTTGCATTTATTAAAGTGGAAGTAAACCCAAAACAAAAAAGTCACACTTACCTTCAATCCCGTCAATCAGTCTATCCGTCAGGAGGTTTCTTCCATCGTGTCCCACATTGTTCCGGTATCTGTCCTTGGCCCAGCACAAGGAGGGAGCGGGCACCAACATCTTCCTCTGTCTTTTTTCGGGTTCTTCTTCTTGTGTCACCAAATCCTGCATTCGGGAGATCGGCAACTTTTTTCTATTGAATAAAGGGCTCCTTCAGTGCATGCTCGAGATGCTAGGGCATGCGCAGAAGGAGCAGCCAAGAGAGATCAAGAATTAATAGGAGCTCAGAGCCTCCCGGGATACCATGCATCCCGGGAGGCTCTGAGCTCCTAATAATTCTTGATCGCCTAGGAGATCAATAATTTAAGGTGTGGGTGCTGCACCCTTTTTTCAAATGAAAAAAAAGGTGTCACTTAAAAAAAAACACAAACAAAAATTTTACTTTAACCTCCCTAGCGGCAAACCCAGAGTTTGACTCAGGGTAGAAAAAAGTTGCTGAAAGGGGTAACCCCGAGTCACATTCGGGGTAGGTAAACCTGTAAAAAGGTTACGAAATACAGCCTTACCTGATCCGCCAGCGTCCCGCGTCGTCCATCGCTGCGATCCCTGTCTTCTTTCTTCTTCCCTTGGTGTCTTCTACACACGATAAGTCACCGGGGGAGTTCCCAGTGACGTTGTTGCGTGTGTACGTTGCCATTGCGGGGCGGGAAGTTAAAATTCCATTTGTATTGCATTCAATACAAAATAACTGTATTGAATGCAATACATTGGATTTATATGTGTAAGAGCAGTACATTGTTTTCAAGAACATTTATTTTACAGTATATATAATAGTATGAGTATAATATTTATTTTTTTTATTTAAAAAAATTTAAAAAAAAAAGCTTTGTCAATAACAACAAACTCTGATGCCTTCAGGAAGGTGTTGAATTTGTCATTTTATGGGGATATTCGCAAGCCAAGATGGATACTGTTACATCAATATCACAAGGTCAGTGGGCCATCCAGTGATGATCCATGCAAATAGAAGTACTATACTTGAAATTTAAAAACGGCAAAGATGTGGCAATCCCACTCTTTATTAAAAGTGATTTGTACAAAAAACAGGAGGACAAGGCCCTGCATTGGCTGTAACCACAGGATAAACAAAGAGAAAGAAATTATTACTTCCTTAAACTAAACATTATTTGAAGGTGGAACCACATTTTTACATTTTAAGAAATACATGTTCTGTTGAAATAAAATTAATTAAAAAACATGCCAATGTGCTGTGTAACACACACTGAATCATATAGTAAGGTGTGTTAATGAGCATTCACACACTTTATTATGCATTGTTACATGTGCTGACCTGCAATTCAATGTACATTGCAAAGCTCATAAAAAATGCATAAGTTCTGGATAAAATGTTTCTATTGATTTCATTAGAAAATGCATCTTGGCAAAAACACTCAAGGGCAGGTTCAGCCTAATGAACATTATAGCATGATGAACACTGCCAGTTTAACATTTTTTTGTCGTAAGAAGTAGTGGATCCATTGTAGTTGAGGGTTTCCTTATGTTTTTCTGGATAAAAACATGTCATGTGAAGGTTAGCTGGAGCGTTATGTTCTAATGTGAGTGTTTCAGCAGAATGTGTACATAAGAAAATGTGATATATGTGACAGGTCAAAGTATACTGTCACTCTCTGTTCAGTACATGGTGTAATGCAAATATTTTCATGACCTGGTAGCCTACATTTATCGATAATGTGACAGCAGTAAAGACGTGATTGTTCAAGAGTTTGTAAACAAGTAAGAGAATAATATGTAAAGATCCTGTTTACATTTCTACAGGTATGTAACAGAATAATAAATAAGTCTCCTGTTGCTCGATCATTGTTCGATAATAGTGTATAAACCTAAATATTTTTGTAATCAAGTGTTAGTATGAATTGTAGATTAAATCTGATCTCCAGGATAATGTAAATTCCATCCCATCACCAATTCCTAACTGATTAATTGCTGGCAGTAAAAAATCTGCCCTTTTTATTCATTTAAAAGTGTGATGCCCCAGTCTGGAATCTTCTATTTTGTTCCATTCTGTTCCAAGAAGGGCTCTTCTTCAGGTTTTCACCTCACTGGCTGCATTAAATTGACATTTCCCACCAGCTGTCCAGTGAGATGGGACTCCTTGGGGTCGGTCAGAAGCGTATGCACTAGAAGTTACATCAAAACATGGGGATTGTTTGATTTTTGGATCCCCTGCTTTTTTGGAAAAAAAGCAAAAGCAAGGGACCTTTGTGAGTATAACTTGGTTCATAAAGTAAAAAACTATGTAAGAAGGGTTAGAAGGGGTTGATCTTTGCCAAAGATGTGGCAGATTATTATTGATGGCACAGGAAATACCCAGCATTCTTTCCACTCCTAAAATCATCCAGGGTTCTTCTTACTGGGATCTCAGTGTGGTACATGGAGGAAAGAAAATGATGTGTTTATTGAAGTTAAGTTTTGAGTTTTGATACATGTTTTACTCTTCATGTTTGTTTTTCCAATTACCAACAGTTACACGACCAGGTTCCTATCAACACTAGTTACTGCTTATGGGTACTGTTTCCCATTCCAGTCAATGGATTTTCTTTTTACTTTTTTATAAAATCAAAGGTCATTGTCAGTTGCATGTGCTGCATTTTTTTCCTCTTCTAAGTGTGCCACATTACAAAGTTCTAATATTAGGAGATATAAATTAACTAAAACAAAGGTTCAAGATTTCTTTACTTTGGTGCTTTAAACATTACAATTGATTGATACATTTGATCTGTAGAATGACTAGATTGAAACAAATTCATTTTTTAAACATCTCAATGAACAATACATTTACATTGCATCATCAATACCAGAATGCACTGCCCCCATGCCAACCTCCTTTGAATAGGCAGGAAGTAAATTTTGTTGAAAAATGAATAATAGTGGAAGTTCCTCTGGATAAAAAGTCCCTAAAAATCTTGGGCTCCAAATGTTGCAATAGGCTCTTTTTTTAACTGTATTTTCATATTCAAATGAAATGGAACTTTCAAATTTGCTTACATACATTTTTTATTGGAAACTTTTATACATTATATTTAAATGTTAAATAAAAATCGTGTGACATTGCTCTAACACTACATGAACATTTGTAAATTATTCCATTGATATACTTATCACAGTTTTATTGACTGGTTTATTGCACACATTATCTGGGCTATAAACCTGATAATGTATGATGAAAGTCGGAAAGAAGAATGACCCAAATTCAAAAAGAATCAGAGACTAATAAAACAATGAAGGTGTCACTAATCCAATCATGGGCTGGAAAAAAATTTAAAATTCCCTTTAAGATGATTTTAGGTTTTCCTTATTTCCTGTTTACTGGTTTGCAAAAGGGACATGCACTTTTCTTTTACTAGTATTTTTTTTAATTTTAGAAAAGAAAACAATAGACCTAATGGTATGTAGCAATCAAAGAATCGTACCCAGAAAACACATTAACAATACACAAGCAATAATGCCTAGTACATGTGTCAAAAAAGTGATCACTGTAAAATTAGAAAAAAGAACAAAACACAAAAAGAAAGAGTGTTAGAGCAAAACTTATCCCAAATGGCATAACAAAGTCCACTCTTTATTTGTATTCTTTGAATAATAAATTATTTTACTGTAAGTGCTAATGCTGAATGTTTGTATGTTCCCCCCATGTTTGCTTAGGTGTCATCCAGGGACTCTGGTTTCCTCCCACAACCCAAGAATGTTAGCAGTTAAGTTGGTTGAATTACCCTCTAAATTGGCCTAAGACTGGCCTAATGACATATTACTATGGTAGGGATATTAGATGGTGAGCTCCCTGTGAGACAGTGCTTTGACTATGGACTATGTAGAGAACTGCATAATATGTTTGTGCTATATAAATACAATATAAATACAAGTAAAAAATAATAATGTATGTGTTAATATCATCTTTTTCACCTGCTTCACTTGTATAGTCATTATAGCTGTTTTTGCACAGTACCCTGGAGATGATTGTGCTGTAAAATAATTAGCACTTTGTGCTTGAGATGACATTGTCTAAGGTCTTTGCAGTATGGCAGTATAGGCAACAAAGGGAAAATCTCTAGTGCTGGTTCTTGGTGAACCCAAAGTATTTATTTTACCCAGACATGTTCTGTTTTTTATACCAAGAGAAAGAAAAGCTCTTTATATTAGATTTTGTTGTAAAAATATGGATAATGACTGGAACAAATAAGCTATTTTTGAATATTTTCAAATTAAAGCACAAATGTGTTTTACATTTTAAAACAATTCAGAACTGATTTGATATAAATAATTGAGGTTTCTAGAAAGGTTGATTGCACAAGAAATCCCAAAACCACAAGGCTGAGTAACTTCAATGATTAAGCAACTTTCTCATGTTCACACAGACAAACATTACAAGTTACTTATTGCTGAACCTGACCTAAATTTCTTAATTAATTACTGCTGTCAAGATCAGCTCTAATTGTTGTGGCATCTGACTGAAATTGATCTTCATCTACTTGTCTGTGGATAACCATGAACAATTAGAATTTTGAAGTGTAGGGTGTCCATACAAGCAATAATGAACATATGCAAGCTTTGGAAATACATAATGTTACACATTTGTTTTAATTATACTTGTCAATTGTCAATTGCTAAGAGAGGTTTTCAAACGTGTGATCATTAAACAAATGTTCCTATTTTGCAGGTATCAGGTTTTAAAGTGAACTTGTATACCAAAAGCCGAGCAAAAGGTCAGGAATGAACCTAGAGAGAGTTGGCATTGGCTGACATCTGTTGCCTACTCCAGGGGTCCATAATGGTCCCATAATTTCCCACAACACTGTAAAAGACCTTCAAAGAATCCCAAGGCACTTGTCTAATTATCTTTAGAAGTAATTGGTATTTCTATGTTGTATTTCCATGTTTGTTTAAAGGAACGTTATGAGATAATATGGAGGTTGCCATAGCTGAATTCTCCTTTTGAAAATTCTAGTTACCTGACCGTTATGCTAATGCCATGGCTTCAGTGCCTTCTGATTCTTGATCCAAGAAATGTATGGAGACATAGAATTTTAACACAGCATGTTTTTGTGACTCATAGTTACATAGTTACATAGTAGGTTAGGTTGAAAAAAGACATAAGTCCATCAAGTTCAACCACTAGGGAAATAAACATATCCCAGATATAAAACCCTATAAGACATAGTTGGTCCAGAGGACTCAAATCTACTTATGCTGAACACAGTATATTCCCTAATTACTTTTACCATGAAAAAGTCACATTAACCTGCTGAAACTGAATTTAAATGTTTTTATAGCTCTCCCATTTCCTGGCCTTGTTAATGAGGTCTGCCACTATGACTAGGCCATTTTGATAGCATGGTGAGACTGAGAAGTCATTCTATTCTTATCACATTAATACACTATCTGCACATAATATCCAGTTTCACCTAAATATAACTACATACCAGAGATGTTAGCTCCACACTGAGATTAGTTTGAGAAAAAATGTGATTTGCACAGGCTGCTGTGATTCAGCATTTTAGAATTTGTATTTTTATGCAAACGCTTAAACAAACTAACCTCCTTACAGACCTAACATGTAAAAACAAAGAGAAATAAATTACATGGAAGATAGAGTGTAAAATAGTATATTATCATATCGAATATAAGTAGGGAACTGACATCTTTAGAACAGTCATCCAAAAATACTCTAAACTCTTTATTAGTGAAAACTACAATAAGGCCCATTTAGTAAACAAGCAGAGAAACTTCACCTAATAAAATGTAGCTATGTTCTTTTTAAATACCCAGTGATGTACTGATAAATAAACAACAATAAATAAAAGTTACCTTTAGAAATTGGTTCCAATACCTTACCTTCCTCATTCTCAGTTTTAAGATTTTTTTTGATTTACAGTACATTCTGCAAACAATATTTTTTGCACAACATTTTATTGTGGAATGGTTTACAGCACATAATTTGACATAATACCGTTACAACATCAGCAATTATTAAACATTGCCTGATATTCTGTTTAAATCACGCAATATATTGCAACAGCTGTCTACGAGGTGATATGAAGATGAAGTAAATGCTTTCTTGCGTTTTTTGCATTTTCCTAAAACCAGACCAATCAGCTTCCCCTTTTTATTGCAAAAATCCCCTAAATAAATACTTTGACACACTTATGCAAGACCATTTTAATACAGAAGATTCCAGGAAAGTGAACTGCATGACTGAATTTCTCCACTGGAGGGAGAAAATGAACAACAGTTTGCACAAACAAGAAATGAGTTTATTTACAAAGCCCTTTGTTACACTTTCACAAAAGCAAGACTGATTGGTAAATATATTCATATTTTTAGACATTTATATTCTAAAAAATGTTGGCATTATGCTGTTAATAACCAGCTATACATAATAAGTATACAAGCAAATTATTAAGTAATGATATTGATTGTATCCTGCAGTGGTGAATCAGAGAGCAGCAACAAGCTATATAATCACAATAGAGAACTGAAAGGAGACCAATGAGTAAAAAATATGGCAGTTCCAATGTTGACATGTTTTTGTTTTTTACTTTTTTTTTAAAACATGACATCCAAGAAAACCATGACCAGAAAACACAAAAAAGGGCCTTTCGATACATTTATCAACAAAATAGGAAAATACTGGTATCAATAATATAGGCATCCTAATTTTATAGCTTCCCAGAGTTCAGAACATTTTTCTATCATCATACCTTACAAAAGAGAAAACCTGGGAAAAGATAGCAGACAGACACTAGAGGGAAGGGGGGGGACCTGAGTGTGCAATCATCAAAAAGGATGGGAAGGGGTTCTGGTCTCACGTAAGCTCACATTGGAAAATAAATTCTTCCAAAGATAATGTGATATTGAGTTTTCTATTGCTGTTGAAGTACAAGATACTCTGTCGACCAAATAAATTGTTCCCAGTAAAACCAAGTGTGCATGTATTTGGTTCTTGCAGATTGGTCAGAGGCCACCAAATCTTCTATTGCCCTAATATTATTTACTCTCTGTATCCATTGTTTCATGGTTGGTGGTGAAGTTTGTTTTCATAGAGCAGGGATACACGCCGTTGCAGCATTTAACAAATGGTGTAACAGGGAGAACCAACATTTTTTCCTAGACATAGTGGAGATGTGAAGCAGGGCCAACTCTGGCTTGTTGTGGATGGATACGTCTGTGAGATTTTTAATAGTGTCAGCCACCCCCTTGCAAAAAGTTTGCAAAAGGGGGCAGTTCCAGAAAATATGCAGTATCATGCCAGGCTCCTTTTCATAGTGGCAGCAGAGAGGACTGGTATGCGGGTACATCTTGGCCAAGACACTCTGAGTTCTTTATCACCGTGTATGTAACTTATAATTAGTCTCCTGATAATGATTGCTAATGAAGGCCTTATGGCCATAATAAAATAGATGTTCTCTCTGCTGTTCCATACAAAGAATATTGTGTCACCAACAACTGATATGTATTACATAAGGTTCCTCTTATTGGGCCCTCAGCTGCACATATCTGCTCCAGTGCAGTAAGTGACCTACTGAATTGTTGAGGCTCGGGCAGGGAACGAAGGAAATTTTTAAATTGCAAGGTCCTCCAGGGACCCAGGCTGGGCAGCGAGTGTTCATTTTGTAATTTGGCATCAGGTATCTATTCTCCAGAGGTGATAAATTGCATTGCCCGGCACAACCCGTTTAATCTCCAATGTCGAGAGACAGGTTGGTAAAGCTTGGCGTAAACACCGGGTGTCCTAGAATAGGAGACAATGGAGATGGATGAAGTTCAAGTCTAGAATCATGGAGAAATTTACTAATTACTCGCAAGGTTTCTTTAAAAAGTGAGTGTTTTTTGGCTTGGGCTACTGTATCAGGTGGTGATCACGCTAGCAGATGTAAGGATGTGGGTAAGAAAACTTCCTCCATTTGGATCCAACCCTTTAGCTCCCTGTGTCTGCACCAGTCAATGAGATTAAATGAACTGCGGCATGGCACAATATCGGGTCTGGAAAGATCATATGACATATTTTAATTTTAAAGTTGTTTACTAGGCTTCACTTACTAGTAAGTGACCAATCCAAACATTCTGCAGGATGGATGTTTAGACTTTCCAGACTTCATTGTTTGCATGATTGTTCCAAGGGAGTGAAGTACTGTCAGGTTCTTAGTAATGGGGCCCACATCTTAAAAGGCAAACCTATTGGCAATCTTTAGCAAAATTGTGTTTTATAAACTGTTTACCCAAATAGATTTTTTAAAACAACAGAGGATGTGCATTTCTATCCAAAAACCAATGATTAAAAGGGAGAATATGTTCACTTATTCTTTATATACATTTCTCAGTACAAATCTTCCTAGCATTGGTAACTATTATATATCTACACCCTCTTTAAACCACAGCCTATACCGTTACAGAATGTTTAATTATTAATAATTCATAATTCCATGATAGGTATTAATTTTATTTTTTAATTCATTTTATTTAATCATTTATAAAAATACAAATACCTACCCTCAGTTATCTGCAAGGGACCTAAATGACTCTCACCTGTAAATAGGTTTTTCTTTCTCTCAAACCCAAAAAAACACAAGATGTGCATTACATATATCAGAAGATGCCCCTAAAATCTAAATGGGTACATCTTCTCATCACACATTCTGGACAGGCAAAGGAATTTATATTCAGCTTTTCATAAAACTTTGCTTATGTAATTAAAGTGGGAGTGAAAGTTTTCCCTTCCTCTTTTCAATAATAATAAAGTAACTTTGTATAAACCAAACAACTTATTTTGACATGTAAGTCCATAAAGTGGACACTAAATTAGCAGATGTCATTACTTTTCAAATTGTCATGAAATCAAATCAAATATAAAATAATTTTCCTGTAGGAGCTCTAAAGGTTTCAGAGACATCAAATAAACACATACAACAAATTGATTTTTTATGTAAAAGCATTATTATATTATTTTCCATATACAAATGATTACCTGTCTGTGAAGCTAAGTAAAAAACTAATGTATGGTCACCAATGAACCTGTCACTGCCTATGCACTGACATATGTCTACTATACATAAAGGTGGGAAATAGTGGTCTTACTGACAGCTATATCAGCAGCTTCCTCTTTTTTCCTTCCAATGTGCAACGTTTCCTCAGCTAAAGCAATTGATTACACAACAATATGGCTCAATGTGTTTTCCTAGGTTTTTCTTTGAATCACACCTCTGCTTTATAAGTTGCAATGTATCACTTGTCTAATAAAACAGATTTACCATATTTGGTATCAGACAAGAGCATACATTTGTAGCAATAGAAAAAGTATTGTCATTGCTGACCTCTACCAGAAAATGCTAGATGTTTGGTTGCCAGTACATCTATATTAGTCTATCTATCATCTTGGTTCCAAGTCAGTGATTCAAAGTACTGGAGCAAAGGGATGTGAATGACAACGGGGCAACTAGAATATTCGAACATGGATACGCATTTCCTAAAATTGACAGCTTAGCAGCAAAATTTTAGTGTGGAGCTGCAAGCAGGAGGATTCATTCCCCATCTAGAAATGCAGAGATCAGTAGCAAAAGCAGCAACAAAATAGCAACTAAATATTTACACATTTAACCATTTTACTGTACATTCTTAGAAAAAAATATATAACACCTTTACAGAAAAGGTACAACAGATGTGTGAGATAAAAGAAAACAGAACCAGGAAACAGTGTTACAATGAAACGGACAGGAAGGGTGACTAATGTCAGGGTGATATGAGTAAACATCAATAAACTATGCTTGAACTATATACTATAAAGTATACTTGAACTAGTCTGCCAAATGATAAAGGACAATATTCCAGAGAACTGGACACTGTTTATTATCAAACAAATAATAACCCAACTCTAGCCAATTTATTTCCAGAAGTTATAGCAATGTTTTTTTTTTGTCCTGTTGAAAAAGTATAAGCCATGTGAATAAGCTGGAGACAAACTGGATGGTTTGTGGATGGATCAAGGGCTTTTAACCCATAAGTGATATATTTTTCTGAAAGTTCTGTTTTCATACCAGTGTCAGACTGTATCTTACATGCCATTTGTTTTTTGTTTTGGTCAACGTTTCTTTTTAGGAATTATCACTCCGTTATCATAACATATGACTTGTTTTTAATTAGTGATAGAATGCTAAAGCTCGGTTTAGCAAAAAAGACCACTTAGGAACATTAACCGGACTGCAGAGATCATCTACATTTCCTAATTTAGGTAAAATATTTCTAATTAAGTATCTCAGAATTTTTCAAAATCTAAACATGGAAAATTTACATACTTAAAAGGCAGTAGTGTAGAAGGTTAGAATTAATTGTCTTCCTACACCAAACAAACCACTCGCTTGTTCGCATGTACAGATGAATCAATGTGTAAACATGTTTTTTTTTCCAGACAATGTCAACAGATTTATGCCATACCTGGTGAAAAAAAGGGTTTGTTAGTCTGATGCTGCTGCTTTTCTTTTTTATGTACATTAGCAAGTAAGTATTGAAACTTCGCTCTTTATTTATTACATTTTCAATTTTCAATTCTTACAAGTGAAAGAGATTGACAGAAATACCAAAAAAGTAGAGAATTATTTATGCAAGAGTTCATCCTTCCTCTTATCCATGAGTATAAAAGAAGTCAGCATGCTAGTATGCTACACTAAGTCTCTTACCTGTTATGTTATACTGCAAACACAGGGCAATGCACAACCACCTACATGGCTGTCAGTTGCAGTGGTGACCCCCATAAATTTTGTTGAATGAGGCAGTGCACAAAAAAGGGCAGAAATACGTGCAGCAATGTGTTGATAAAATTGAATGCAGTGCAAAGCATAGATGGGAGACATTTCTTTATTAATATTATTATTATTATTATTAATAAACAGGATTTATATAGCACCAACATATTACGCAGTGGTGTACATAAATAGGGGTTGCAACTGACAGACTAATACAGACAGTGATACAGGAGGAGAGGACCCTGCCCCAAAGAGCTTACAATCTAGTGGGCCAGGGTGGAGGAATGGGCATAGAGTAGATCAGAGGGAATTGGGTCAAGCAGACAGGTAGTAGATAGATATTGAGAGAAGAAAAGAGACTTCGTCCACAGTACCAGGGCTGAGGGAGGTGAGTGATGATTTACAGGTGGAAGGGGTGGGTATGGTTGGAGTGGCTCCTTGCTTGTGTGGTGATCCTTGCTTGATCACCTAGCTTCACTGGTGAAAGTGTAATCTCTCTAGCCTTGGAGAGCTTTAATTAATCAGGCCCAATGAGTTATCAGACTGGGGAGGACAGGGAGTAGTGCCAACAAAGAGAGAGCAGGGTGAATAATACATTTTTACAGATAATTGCGAACTATAGGCGTACATTAAACAATGTGGCAAACTGAAGTCCAAGAGAAGCAGTCCAGTAATATGGGTTCAAGTGAGGCTTGTAAACTTGCTGAGTTCCAGAAGTGGGGGATGATGATTCAGTCAAAGAGATGGTTTGATGAAATACCAGTTCAGAATGGCAGCAGCAGAGGATGTGTTGGAGTCCAGATGGATAAATCAGTCCAAAGGCAGGAGATGGGAGTGGCAGAGTAAAATAGTATGTCTAAATATGTTCCTGTGTCTACTCCCTGGATTAATTCCCATTGCCTGTTGTTTAAATAGAAGTGCTATGGGCCCTGATTATGGATGGACATAGGATTCCTTCTTATGCAATATCTGTCACTGCATATCTCACACCTGTGCTGAAGTTGGTATGAAAGATTTTTGCTGATATGTCGCTCTTAGTTTTTGCCAAACATTTTGGTATTTTACCCAGTCAACTCCACTATGGTTTCCCCAATCCAAAGGACATTGTTCTAGGAGCTTTTAAGCTTTGTAAATTATTCCATCATGTTCTCTGTAAAGTGTAGAGGTTTTCCCCTGGCAACCCCTCTAAACAAGCCATTCTTACTCAGTCTTTGACCAATTGTGCTGTAATGAACCATTTAACCTCCTGAGCGGTAACCCCAAGTGTGGCTCAGGGTAAAAAAACAACAGCTGAAAGAAGTAACCCTGAGCCACACTCAGGGTAGCTAAAAAAATAATATATATAATACACCACTTACATACAACAGTTATATTACAGGTTTCAGTGTTTTTGATTTATTTACGCACCCTAGTTTTAGCAGATTTGTGTGTTTTTTATTTAAAGATTATTAATACATTTATTAAATATTGCACATATTTCGGTGAGTTATGCCTAAGAATTACAGGCCTACAATGTAAAATGTACCCATTAGGTCAAAATGCTAACTGAGGCATTCAGAGTCTGAAATGTAGCTTGTTTTTTTTTTTTTTTTGCAATTTCTCTGAACATTCCATCTTCAGACATTGAGGTGAATTTTCTGAGATGTCCACTCATAAGAAGGTTGGCAAAACTCTTAAATGTTTTTCAGTTGAATTTTATTATATTTTTTTATGTGAATAATTTTTTTCACTGATGGGCTTCAAATTGTCTGAACCTAGCCTTATAACCTTTCCCAGATTGATGGGCAGCAACAATTGCTTATATAAGCTCATTGCTGATCACTTCTCTCCTTGTCTTTATGTTGACACACACCTGAATGCTCTAAACCAGCAAACTGTTAAAACATCTGTTTTTATGGAGGTAGTCACACTTGCTGATGATAAATGAATCAAATGCATTTAATTAGCAGGACCTGGATGATACTTCCTTCTCTAATTCCTATAGAAATAGTAAGGATGTACTTATTTTTTTTCACAGACTGCTGCTGCATTTTTTACTTAGGGCCTGAATTAGGAAAGCCCTCCAAGGCTGAAAAGGATATACTTTCATCAGTGAAGCTGGGTGATCCAGTAAACCTGGAATGAATTTCTTAAAAGTAATTTGCTATTTGTTAGCAAATGTTTTCAATCCTGTACCTGATCCATTTCAGGTTTGCTAGGTCACCCAGCTTTACTAATGAAAATGTATCTTCTTCAGCCTTGGAGGGCTTTATTAAATCAGGCCCATAGTCTTTGTTAAATAAATGACACAGTTTGATATGCTATTGGTGGGTATTTATCTTAGGTTGTATATTCTTAATTTTAAGACCTTCTAAGGACTAGCTTATGTTTTATGCCCTGATATGCAAAAACCTTGGAAAGGGGGTGTACTTTCTTTTTCCCCATGGCTGTTTATGTGGGCACCTTAGGGCAGCTAAATTGCATTTCAACTTTCCCCTAGATTTATTAAGTGATGAATGTGAAGAAGAAAAACCTTAATAAAGGACTTTCCTGTTTTCAGACATGTCTTTGTTTTTAATAGATTTGTTTCATTCAGAGTTGGAATCTGCTGGGATGTATCACCATAACTTGTAAGCTTCTGTATATTCTGTGGGTATTACAAATAAGATATATGTTGAAAAAAAATCAGTGATTAAATTAAGCTTTTACCATATACTAAAAAAATCAGTTGTGGCTGTTCTTTGAATATACCAGGCTACATGATAATGCAGTCGACATGATTATTGTCAAAGCAGTTGTGTAACATGTTGTTACCAGGTTACTATGTGCCTGTGGTTTGGAGGAAAATAAACTGTTTAGACATGCATTTTTTATCTATGGACTTTTATCTGCCTGTCTTCACTTTTTTGTGCATGAGTTTGAATGTGAGACACTTTATCATAGCCTGTATCTGCTCTCTAATCTTGTGTGTTTTTATTTTCCATAAAAAACTTGCTAAGTAGTGACTAAACACACCCAATAGATTTCTGACAGTGTGTTTTGTAAGCTCTAAAACCTCAGCATAACAAGAGGCCCTTTCATCTGTACTATTCCAGGAAGAAATGTATGGCATTTCGTCATCACAGCTGAAAGACTTGCTGGCTCTGCACGTAGGCACACAGGGAATAAGCCCTGCTAACTATATTTAGGGCTACAGTGGTAGTTCATGCTTAGTCAGAAGTTCCTTTTACAAACACTACTTGCTGCCTTTTCAGAAAGATGCAGGGATCAATGATGTGCAATAATATTGCTGTTTATTTTTTTCAAATGAGCTTTTTCTAGCAGTAAGGAAATGACTTTACATTTGTAAAACAAAAA
This sequence comes from Pyxicephalus adspersus, assembly GCF_032062135.1. Taxonomy (NCBI): domain Eukaryota; kingdom Metazoa; phylum Chordata; class Amphibia; order Anura; family Pyxicephalidae; genus Pyxicephalus; species Pyxicephalus adspersus. The sequence goes on from NC_092863.1 coordinate 29,967,522, forward strand.
AATGGTGTTGTGAACTTTAAATGTTGGTAACACACACAAAGTAAAGTTCTCAAATGTTGTATATCTTACCATATCATATGTTTGAAGTTTAGGATTTATTGACTTATCCAAGGAAAAGGGTTCTTTCTCACCAACAATGTTAGGGATCTCCTCCAAATGATAAAAGTTTTGTCTCAATATAACATTGGTATTTCTGGCTATATATATATATATATATATATATATATATATATATGAAGTTAGGTTCATAAATATTTGGACAGAGACAACTTTTTTCTAATTTTGGTTCTGTACTTTACCACAATTACTTAATTGAAACAACTCAGAAGCAGCTGAACTGAAGACTTTCAGCTTTAATTCAATGAGTTGAACAAAAAGATTGCATAAAAATGTGATGAACTAAAGCCATTTTTAACACAATCATTTCATTTCAAGGGGTCAAAGGTAATTGGACAATTATGACTGCCTGTAGTCTTGAACTCATGGACATCACCAGATGCTGGGTTTCCTCCTTTTTAATGCTCTGCTAGGCCTTTACTGCAGTGGCTTTCAGCTGCAGTTTGTGGGCCATTCTGTCCGAAGTTTAGTCTTCAACACGTGAAATGCATGCTCAATTGGGTTCAAATCTGGTGACTGACTTGGCCATTCAAGAATATTCCACTTCTTTGCTTTAATAAACTCTTGAGTTGCTTTGGCTGTTTGTTTTGGGTCATTGTCCATCTGTATTATGAAACCCCTTCCAATCAATGTGACTGCATTTAGCTGGATTTGAGCAGACAGTATGTCTCTGAACACCTCAGAATTAATTTGGCTGCTTCTGTCCTGTGTCACATCATGGATAAACATCAGTGTCCCACTGTTGTCTTCCATGGATGTCCAGGTCTTTTGGCATTGCTGAGTTCACCAGTGCTTTGTTTCTTTCTCATGATGTACCAAACTGTAGATTCTTTCCACTCCTAATATTGTAGCAAGTTCTCGGATGGGTTTACATACAAGCACCCCCCCCCCTCAAATCAACTCCAGGCCTTTTATCTGCTTAATTGATAATGACATAAAGGTATTGCCCACACCAGCCCATGAAATAGCCATTGAGAAAATAGTCCAATTACCCCTGAAATGAAGTGGTTGTGTTAAAAAAAAGGCTTTAGTTTCTCACATTTTTATGCAATCTTTTTGTTCAACCCACTGAATTAAAGCTGAAAGTCTGCAGTTCAACTGCATCTGAGTTGTTTCATTTAAAATTA
>NC_092863.1:29969730-29992499 GCF_032062135.1 Pyxicephalus adspersus
GATCGTTCGTATATATCGTGCATGAACGTTCGTCGTTCGTTTTCCAACGATAATAATTGGAAGTGTGTACGTAGCTTTAGTTTGTAACTCTCCTCTAGTTCTGTCTATCTATCTATGATATAACATTTACGTATTTTACGTCTTTTCTGGTCGAGACTTGACTTAAGGTGGACACTTTAAAGCAGGTGGCCAGTTTAAACATACATTGGAATATGTACGAACTAAGACTCCCTTTTTTAAGTAGCATTAGGGTTTAACAGTGTACATAGGGTCAAATAAAAAATACACCTATCAAATGATGAAAAAATAGTATGGATGCTTTGATTGTAATCTGACACACCCACAACAAAAATTTCCTGCATACTTTTTGCAAGGCATTATGGATTTGGACACAGTCAAGCTGCCAATATCAGTTTATTTTGTTCAATAAACTGTCAGACAAGTCTATGATAAAATGTTTATGAAGGTATTCACTGTATTCTAGAGAATGTATAGTACAGGTAGTCCCCTAGTTAAGGACATCCGACATATGGTCAACTCCTAGATAGGAATGGGGCCTCTCTGCTTGTTCATGTGCAGGATGGAATGTTGGGGGGGAGGGGGCAGTTTGCATGACTTGCAGAAGAAATCTTTTGCTGTTCTGCAAGCTCTTGTAACTTTTTAATGACCAAGACAAACTCTGCAGTTGTTTCATTTGGCATATCAAAGTACAGATTGCTCCAGAAGTTAATGAATGCCTAGGCTCCATAAAGTTTTTTCTTTTCTTTGTTTTTTTGCTTTGTTTGTGATTACCTCACTGTGAGGATTTTATACAGTAACTGACACCACGCTGCCTAATAATATGTTGATAAAAAAATCTGTCCTAATTTCATTTATTAAAATAATGTACCTGTTCCGACTCACATACAAATTCAACTTAAGAACAAACCTACAGTCCCTATTTTGTATGTAAGCCGGGGACTACCTGTAATAACGTATATCCTTCATTAACAACAATACAGTGCTTCAAAGAAGCTTAAGTGATTTATGTGATGTGTGAATTGTGTTTATAGTTTCATTTGAAGAGGTATTTATTTGAGGCATAAAAAAAGCTTTACCTTGACATCCAGTTGTAAGACTTGTGGGACTCTGGAAAATGCTGTGAGTGAAGTTAATTACTGGTTACACAAGAAGTAAAAGTATAGCAAATTTTTCTAATATGTCTTACATATTACTAAGACAAGACAAAATTATTTTGCTTATTTACAGTGATTATTTTATCTACCTATACAGTCAACTCAAAAAATTGCACACCAGTCCACCAAAAGTCTTGAGCACTAACACATTAACATCAACAAATTTATCAAAAAAGAGACACATAACGAAGTGATCTATTTAATCTATTTTTTATAGTTTTTTTTCGCATTCTCATGCTTTCTTTTTTATTTGTTATGTTTCCAGATGTGTGATCAGTAAATCAGTAATTTTCATTTTCTATGGTTTGATTTACAATATATGATAGACCAGTGCTTTATTCACACATTAGTTCATCAGGCCTATATTATTTTTGTCATATTTTCCTATTCTGTAATTAGATGTACAGGTGGTTATAATAAGACTCTAATGACGTGGATCACTACCATGTTATGAATGCATTAGCATATGGAGGCAGAACTGACATGTGTGATGTTTAGTTCATTATCAGGTCTGTTTATTTCAGGGGCAAGGTGAGCAGGAAACAGATGCTTCGGATTAGTATTGACATAAAGTTAAATGTGATTCTGCATGCAGTTCCTTATCAGCTACACACATTAGTTGCTTAATGATTGGCTGTTTTTTAGTGTGGCCTTGTTTGATTGGTTACAGGTCACCTTTTTAGACCTTACCATACATTTGTTTGCTAAAATTTAGGCACTGGCCAAAAACATGAACCCTGAACTGAAAAAAAACATGAACATGAACTGAAGGTTTGTGTTCTCCCCTCTTTCAGTGTCTCTTCTACCCCTTTTTAGGCCCCTGGCACCATCATTATATAGTTGAAAAAAAGAGCATTGAAATTTACCATACAGAATATCCCACAGGACAAATAAGGACAAGGTATATTAGACTTGAGTATCGAAAACTGTGTAACACATCACAAATTATCTGCATTATCTGTCTCAAATATAAATCTGTTAACTGATTTTATGAACGTTTATACATGAAGAGCTTGTTAATGCCAGGCACCATAGTGGCCCTCAGGACTTAAATCTTTCTGTACACTATTTCAGAACTAACTTTAATGTACATTCTGAATATTGTATAAATAATTCACAAATAGTAAAATCTCCTAACTTTATTATGTTGGAAGTTGGAAAATACTAACAGAGTCTGTCTGCCTACATATCCTGGAATCAAAGCATTCTGTTGATCTCCCTTTTAGTATTTTTTTATTTGCCATTTCCAGATACTATATCCCCTAACATTAATTTAAGAATTAGGGACTGTCACACTTACCTCTTTCTCACTAAAGTTTAAAAGCCTCTCTTCCAAGTTTTATCAGTTTTGCCCATCCCGCCGGACAATAAGGAAATAGCCTCCTAATCATCCCTTGCTATTTAGCTAGCCCAGACACAGCACTCAGGATCCCTGTAACACATGTTCACTACTGCCAAGCTCCCTAGCTCTGCTGAGCAGTTCCTGTACACCTGTTGGTTAATTTAGTGTTTCGCCTGACCAGCTCCTGTGTTAACCCCTTGTCGCCAAGACTGTTGTTTCACAGCCAATCCCCTTGTGTTGTTCCAGTGTTCCTCTCTGTCTGTGGATATCCCTGTGTCACCTGTGCCTCCTGTTGCTTCCAGTGTCTCCTGTGTTCCTCGTGTTTACAGTGGCCCCTGTGCCACTGGTGTTTATTTTCTGGATCCCTGGTATTTGACCCCTGGTTTGTGACCTGACTTCTCTTGGTTGCTGCCTGCCTTGACCCCGTCCATCCTTAACAATTCTTCTGCTTAGTGATTTGGTACCGTGTATCATCCTGCCCACCCTGGTGTGTCCAAGGACTGCAACCAGGCAGTAACCACCAGCACAACATCCTCACTACTAGAGGCTCTGGAGAAGACCTGGTTACTGCGTAGACTCTGTACCTTGGCCTTTCTCTGGGCCATGTAGTGGCTCTGTCTTCCCAAGCGTGACAGGGACTTAGCCTCTGAGTCAGATTTATTGGGGAGAACCTCTGCATTCTCAGTTATTAAAAAGGAGTTTGTGGAGCAACGTCTATATGAAATGTCTAAAATGGGAGTGTGACAGCCATGTTGTGCTTTTGGCATACCTTTTTAATTTTTTGTCCTTAGCTGAAAGGCTTGAAAGTTTTTACTTATGGACATCCATGTGGGATTCCTTGAGCTAAACCTGAAAGTGAATATGGTCAATATCATTTTGGCCTTTGTCGTGTGATTGTGGCACTTCAATTTAGGATACTGATGTTTATGAGTGTAATTGTAATTGTTGTTGCACTCATTGGTGAGGGATGAGAACTGCCAGCATGCAGGTAGTAGGTTTCCTTGTAGTGTGGTAGCTAATATGCCTCTATTTTTCACAAAAGTAACAACATCCAGTAAGAGAATGTTTTGCCTATTCAAAATAATGGTAAATAGTAAATTGAAAGCATTTTTGTCAAGAGCTACCATATTGCACCTAACCGGGCTTCCATTCCATTCATAGTCAGATCATCTATGTATCTATGCAAGAATATGAAGTTGTCACACCTCTTATATTGTAAGCTCCTACAATAATAAAGCAGGGTCCTCTTTTTTTCCAGTGTCATTGTTTATATTTGTAATTTGCAACCCCTATTTAATGTACAGCACTGCATAAAATGTTTAAGCTGCATAAATACAGTTTAATAATAATTATATAATAATAGTTCAAAAATAGCTACAGCTCCCACCAATACGGGTACACATTCATGTTATAGGGTACAAGCCATCCCCATCATAACATCCTGCACATTGAGGCGGTGAGTAGTGTTGGCCAAATATCTCACTATTTAATTCGACAGCTATTCGATCGAATAGGGGGATATTGTTCCTTTGATCTAACTTCAAATTCAAACACCATTAAATTCATGGGGGGGAAATTTCGGATTATTTTTTGGGACTGTGTGGAACTGCAAGAGCAATCAGGGGAGCAGAGCTGACAGCTTCATTCCCTTGATTGCTTTTGCAGCCCTAGAGTAACTATAGTATGTATTCTTGGATAGACATTCTCTCTCCAAGAACACAGGAGCCCCACGGGATCCCTAGGCACATTTTTTTGTGCCTAGGGATTTGCAAATCCCGAATTTACGAATTTGCAAAGTCGAATCCCGTGTTTTTGGGGTTGGGTCTTTTCGAATTCGAACAGCCATATTCGGGCCAAATATAGGGACAATCCGAATTCGAACACCAACACTAGTAGTGAGATCTGTGAAACACAAACACATTTACAGTCAGAATGTGTCTCAAAAGTTACAGAACAAAATCTACATAAGGAAATGATTGCATTCTCTCTTTTAAACTTGCCTGGACTTACAGTCTTATATCTATAGATATTGGAGGCTACTCCTATAATCACACTTTAAGTAGTACATTTTTACTTTTCTGTTCTTCTCAGCATGGACCATGCGACTTTGAATGCTCCTATATCTAAAACTTGTTTCTTATATTTTCAGTGAAATGTAAAATTTTTCTGTAATGTTCTCATTTGGGATAATCTATGCCTCTGTGCTGTAGTTTAATAAAGTACACCTAATAGACTATTCATGTACTCATGTCCTTATTCCACTCCTTCACTTCCTTTTTTATCCATATAATAACCTTCCTATTAAGGGCATACAATATCTGGCTTGTAAGATTCAAAGCTACTATATAAAAATGCACACGATGTTTGTTCCATTGTATGATTTCTGAGGACAGGAGACCTAAACTAATAAATATTCTCCATTAGCTAAGTTATGACTAGTCATACTGAAAAAAATGTTATAAATAGTACATTGAAAAAACATCTTGTAGGAAGAAAAGAAATACACATAACAGGATGTATAACATCATAGGTATAGATCTCTATGCAGCAACATTTGTAGTACTATGGCTTATGCAGCTCAGTAAAGAGTAACAGATTGCAGGCATAACTTTTTGAGCACAACTTTACCTATATTTTTTTTCGGCTCAGTCCCAAAAATACTTGAGGTTCCTGCTGGGTAATAGCCACTCTCATTTAGGATGAGTCTACTTGCACTACAATGTGATGAGAACATGTTGTAAGTTACAAGTGGCTGTCAGTGTTGTCGATCAGCACCTGACCACACCTGGACCTACCCACTGCATTCTGGATAGGCTGCACTGCCATTGTTCCTGAAACGCTCCCACTATGAGCTGAATAGTCTGGGAAAGGTAGCTTTTGAGATGCATATCAATGAAGATTCAGTACTGTCAGGGAGGGTAAAGAAATTTTTTTGCTTCCTGTGCATCCATTAATATTTAGTTTTGAGACATTTATTTAATAACCCATCTTCAGCAGACCTGAAGTCATCAGTCATTTTCTGCGCCAGTCAATAATTTTTGCAAATTAGTCAACTAATATGTAGGACTAAGTAAAGCTTTCTGATATGGTTACAATTAAACTTACTGCACCCCTAAACCAAGTTTATTGCAGTACCCCTTTCTCCACCTATTGAAATGCCCATTTACTGGCCTATTAGGAAAAACTATTAAAAACAAAGTTAGCTACATTCATTGCCCGGGTACATTTCTCAGTTGGCAGAATGCTGTGTAGGTGACTGGGTTCTGCCATCAGCAGAAATGATGAAAATGATGATGACTCATGCTGGCTGTGCAGAAATCTAGCCCTGTTTACTACAAAAATGCCTTAAAACATCAGGTACTTGTCTCTCATTCTGGATATTAAGCTACAAGCTGTCCATTAGGTAAAGAGTCTAACTAAAAGATCAAATACTTTAAAGGTTTGCTTGCAGTCCTTCAAGAAATTATTTTCAGGTTACTTTTTGACCATTCCAGGAAGTCCATTCTATAGCATAATTCCCTCTCTCACGCCTATCTTAGCGCTTTACTTTTTGGAAGTCTTTTTACTGTCTCTGCTGGTGGTAGCTCTCCCAAATCCACAGCAGCATTGTTAGCTCAATGCTTTCAGCCTGTGTGCTTTAGGGTAAGTCTCCATGGACATTGTTTTTCTGCATTTGATGTGCATATGGAACAAACCTCAAATGTAGGTAATCAAAATCTCGTTAATTTCCAGGCTTGGCTAACTGAGGATATATGAGCATGGTTCTTCAGGAAGCTCAATTAGCATCATTCTTCCACTCTACTACTTCCAAATACTCAAATAGAAAATCTTTTTAACAGTAGATGACCCAGGATATTTTGTGTGGGGCAACCTCTTACTAGAACGTGTTAGCAAATTCTTATGAATGCATTTAGGCGCTTATTTTTTAGCGGTCTGGATGTCGACCATTATCTGAACGAATCAAATAGTTTATATCAGTTCAGAGGTTGTGTTTGGTTTGCAGCATATTGAATGTAACATGTCCAATTTGGGTACATTTGATCTGGGGCAAGGCAGATTAAACACAGCCTTTTCTGGTCAAATTCCCTTCAAATTAATGCATTACTATTTGAATAAATATTTCAATGAACACTGATTTGCTATTCAAATGCAAATTTAGATTTCTAACACATGGGACATCTTTAAATAATAATTGTGCCTGATCAATATTTTGAAATATGTAACTTTTATCTGCATTTCCTTTTGAAAAATACCAGTGTACTTCCTGTTAGCCACTGGTAAATATCTGTACATACAACCTTATTATTTTATATCTGCACTTTGAGATGCAGCCTTTGACTTGTAGAAAAATACATGAGCTGCAGAGAGATCACAGACAATACTCTCTTTAACCATATAATTAGTCACTGTAATGGTGGCCCATATTTATTATTGCTGTGACTCAGTCCAAGGGACTCTCTTTTATGATAACCTTTTTGAAAATTACATTAATTGATTACTCATAGAGAAATCGTGATAGATTTGGTACCTATTCTGCTTTCACCATTGTTTAAATGATTGAGTCTCAGTAAGTTTGTATTCTGAGGCAAATACTGAAAATTACTTGAAATGAACAGGTGCTATGAAGCTGCCACTCGAGCTACTAAAATGCTAATAATAAAAAAAGAAGGTACACAACATAAAACAGGTTGTTCTCAAACCTAACTCTGTGTATTCTCAGTTGAAATGTTTAGAACAGATTCTAAAGGGTCTGAGCTCACTAATGTGCGTAGTTCTTCGTACTGGTGATTTCATGGACGATGACTTGTCTACATTTGCATGCTCACGTACACCAGTGAGAAACAAAAGACCTAATCATTACTGTATTGTCTATGTAACAAGGACATCTTGTAAACACCCCTTCTAGTGGTGCAGACTAAAAGGGAAAAAGCCAGGCAATAATGCTGCGCAAATACTGATGAGCTGCAGAGGAAACGTCACTGGAAGCAGTCTAGTACAAATGTTTGATTTAACGTTATGTACGCCGTGGTCTTATTTCAATGTAACACATTGTGTGAAACAATCAAGATGCTGAATCACTTCTTCTATGAACCATACAGATACAGAACACAGACATGAATTGCATAATGATTAGAAAAGGAAGGGCGGTTAAAAGATTTGTACAAAACACAAGTAGTTTATTGCACAAAGTCCAGTGATTTATGTGTTAGCACTGAGGAAGACTACTAGACAAAATATCAGGTTTCAAGTAGACTGTGAAAGAAATCGCATTGGGAAATGATTATCTTTGTTTCCAAAGACTTACAGGGATAACCTAATGTTTTTCTGAAATAGGATTTATCAGACTAGATAGTATTTGTTATACAATTAGGGCGGCTCTTTTTCCAGTCTGTCTATCCAGAACTGTAATTTTAGTTCTATGTGAATTTCAATTGGATTAACATCCTACCTGTTAAACTAAAATGAACCTAAAAAAGTTATCAGCTGTGAACCCCTGCTTCTATAAGAAGTTGCCTGTTAGGAGGCGCCCAGCCTATTCCCGCAAGTGGTTGCGCTCGCGGTAGCACTGGGGTTTCGGAATCAGTGCCCTGAGGGTTGCTGCATCCCTGTAGCTGGGATTTTTCCCTCTGCACTGAGGCTGCACAGCTGAAGGGAATTGAGCTGTGTGCAGCTGATTAGCAGAGTGGTTCCTATTAATCCCATGCTGTCATTGGCTGCTGGGGCTTTATAGCCTGCCAGTCAGATGTGCCTGTTATAGATTCTGCTGGGCTTACCTGTACTGGAGAATTAGCAAGGATTTAGCCTGTCTCGGCCTTGGAGGGTACATCAAGCCCCCGTGCGGCTATTGGGACAGGCTATTTGAAAATTCCTAGGGAGTGATTGCTACCAGGATTTATTTCTGTGTAGTTTATCTTTTTCAGCTCATTTTGCATCATGGAGGAAGACCTTGTGAGGAGAGGAGAGAAGCCCTATTAACTCATATGCAATTGATGGGGATAAGAAAGTTCGCCAGTCCTTCAGAATCCTGGTGCCAAAGAATGAAAGAGGAGCGTTGCCCTTGCAAAAACGTGTGAACTAATACCTAGTGAAAAAACTCAAAGTGAACAAAAAGGATATCCACTGCCTGCATGAACCAAGGTTAGGTCATTTTATTCTGTCACTTATGGGAAAGGGTGCTTGCAATAATCTGCACAATAATCTGTAAAAAACAGCTAGAAAATGGGGACTTTGATGGCTGGGAGTTTGTACTTACTTTTATAATCTGTTTGTAAAAAAAGCTGACATCAGAACCTTCCTCCACAATTACTGTTCTTCTGTATCTGAGCCCAGGAAAGTTTACGTCTGTGATATATGGAATGGCAAAATTCAGCGTAGAGTCAAGTTCATGTCTGACCCTGGGGGGATTGGAGACTTGAAACACCCTCCCTCCGCTTTTGCCCTGGGGTGGGATCGAAATTCGCTGTTCTACCCTGGGATGTCAGTTTTTTGTAGAAAGTGTGGGTCGTATTCACTTACGAAAAGATCATGCACCTCAGAGTTTTCTCTCTGCAAAAGATGCAACAAAACTGGTCACAAAACTAAAAACTGTCCTGTGAAACTGGTGTGTAAGCTGTGTTTAAAGGGTGTCCACATCAGAGTAAGAGGTCATGGGCAGATGTTGCCTCCACTGGTGTGGGTGCTGTCATCGCTCATATGGCTGAGGTAGCTGCTCACACCTTCAGGGTGACCCAGTGTCTAAAGCCCCTGCAGCACCATCTCAGTCGGAGCTGGTGGATGAGGACGAGGAGTTGTTTCAGATGGGGAAGCCAGACCAGTGGAGGAGTCTGAGGGACTGACCCCCCCGACACCTAGACAAAGGAGGACCAGGCATGAGTCTAGGTCCAGTTCGAACGAGGAAGAAACCACAGTTAAACGCAGCTGCCGTGAAAAGTCTGCTGCAGTTGGAACAGGTTGACCAGGAACTTTATTCAGGTCTTTTTGAGGAGTTGACTGAGTCAACAGGTTCCATTGTCTGCAGCAATTCCACCTTTGACCAGCTCAGACGATGAACCTTTCAGTCCAGCACAAAGTGTCTGTATAGTGTCCTAACATTCTGAAAATTGGGTAGTTTAAAATTTGTTCCCTGAATTTCAGGAGTCTGAAAAGCGGAAGGCAGCAATATTTAGCTATCTAAGTAGCATTAACTGTGAAATTTTTTGTCTTCAGGAGTGCAAAATAGACCACCACCCAAATATGAACACCTCAGACAATCCTGGACTCTCGGCCCTTCAGTATGGTCGGGGGACAATGGAAATTCAGCTACTGGTATTGGTATCCTTGTAAAAGGGAACAAAGTCACCTTTTCATCATTCATTGAGTACCTGGGGGAGCTATGATGGCCACTGTAAAATTTAGGGGGAAGGAACTCAGGGTGCTTAATATTTACTGCTCCCTGGAGAAAAATGAGCAAGCTGATTTGCTTAATACTATACAGTTCTTTGTTCTAGGTTCCTCCCCTGCAGTTTTTTTGGGGTGATTTTACCTGCGTTTTACCAGGTGAAAAGAGAGCTGGCTGTAGAACAAAGAGACATGATAAAACATCTGAACAGCTGAAAAACATGATGGCTGATCTCGAGTTGCAGAAGGTCTGGAAAAAGTTACATCTGAATGATCCTGGTTATACATGGGCCAGCAATATAAGTAAGTCTCGCATAGACTTTTGTTTTTGCCTTCACTCTATCACTCCAGGGAAAATCACTCTCCAGAACAAAATTTTCTCAGATCATAAGTTATTGTATATTCACCTAAAATTATCAATTACATCCAAGGGACCAGGGATCTGGAGGCCTAATACCACGCATCTAGGGGATCCTGGGATCAAAACACAATACATATTAGCATACAAGTCATGGCGGACGGACATATGCAAATTTCCCAACCTCATAAGTTGGTGGGATAACATCAAAAAGAAAACTAGCTCCTTCTTTATGCAGAAAGGAATACAGGAAGCAAGGAGGAAAGTAAAATGGTTCCAAAGGCTAAACACACAGCTCCAAACTTTTATTAAGTTTAGCAAAAACGGCATCCCAATGGAGGAGGAAATTAAATATTTAAAAAATGAAATATCAGAGGCCACCACTGCTAAAAGGAGACAAATTATTTACAATGTGAAAGTGGAAAAATTAGGAAAAAAATTAAAAACGCTCTAGGTTCTCCTTTAAAAAACAATCAGTTTAAAACAAAACATACAAAAAATCAATGATAAGGTCACAATCTCTGACATGTTAAAGGAGACCCAGAGTTTCTACTCAGAGCTCTTTAGAGAAAAGGAGATAGATCCAACCGTCACCAAGGAGGTGGTAGGTACCTTGGAGCTTAAACTAGATCATGTTAACTAACAAGTCTTTTCTGAAGATCTGATCGAAAAAGAGCTATTAGTTACCATCAAGAGCTTTACCAAAAATGATTGTCCAGGTAATGATGGTTTGCCCATTGAATTTTATCTGTCATTTTGGGATCTCCTGAAAAATGACTTGTGTCGGATTTTCTGGCCTCCAGACTCCTGGCTATGGGGTGTCATCACTGTAATCCCTAAAAAAGGTGACCTATCAGACCTGGAGAACTGGAGTCCCATCACCTTGCTCATCACAGAATATAAAATTTACTCCAAGATTCTGGTAAATAGAGTCAAAGAAGTTGTTGATAAAGTTATCCAGGGTGATCAGGTCTGTGGGATCTCTCGTAGAAGTGCACATTATGGTCTAAATTTACTGACAAACGAGAGAGAGCAAAAAAAAGCCTTTGATAAAGTTTCACATATCTATCTGTGGAAAATGTTGAAAAAATGGGTTTTCCTGTTACACTAATTAACCAAATCAACCACTAATTAACCAAATCAAATGTCTTTACAGTGGTGCTTCTAGCAAAGTTTTAGTCAATGGCTTCTTATTCTGATAAGAATATCCGGAGTTAAACAAGGGTGCCCTTTCTCTCCTCTTCTTTTTATCTGTGCCTTGGAACCACCTCTGTCATCATTAGGAAAGGACAAGGTAATCTGGGCAGTCCCTATACCAGGAGGTGGTGGTCAGTCTGCCAAAATTTGAACATACATGGAGAATGTTACTGTCCTCTGTACCACAGAGGCTGCTCTCAACAGGGCAGTAATTCAACAGGCTCAGGATTCAAGCTAAATATCAACAAGTGTAATTGTCTTTATCTTGGCCAATGGCAATTTGGGGAGTGTTTTTTGACCATCAAAACAACAGGCACCAAAGCTGGAGCACTGTCCAAGGAAAAATAAGCCAAAAAACTGAATTCTGGAAACGATATCACTTAACATTAGAAGGTAAAGTGCTGGTTGTAAAATCAACAATTCTGCCTCAGCTACAACACCTAAGCCTTGTCTATCCACCATCGCTCTGCATAATAAAAAGAATTTCTAGAAACATCTTCAAAATTTTTCTGGAGGTCAACTGTTGAAACAATTAAAAGGTCAATTGTGTACAAAAGCAAGGCAAATGGGGGTAAAGACCTCTCGGATATTAAGATTGTTCCGTGGTCCAGTTTTTTCTTCTACTTCAACTGCCTCCAAACCTAAGCACCTCCAAATCTAACAAATATCATATTTTCCCAAGTATGCAGCTGGTCATGTGTTTAGGAGGAGAGAATGGTATCCACCACCCCAAACTGTTCTAACACTCAACATTCCTCCAAAACCTTCCAAAATTTGGAAAAATGTATTCATATCTGGAACCTACAAAGCTGGACCAAAACACCCTATTGGATGCAAACAAAATTAGAAAATTCATCAAAACAGAGGAGGAATCTGCGCTTGTACCCACTTTTACTACAGAAAGGTCAGCACAAATCTAGAAAAACATGGACGATAAATTTCCATCAAACGAATTAAAGGATATTGCAGGGTGTCCATGACTGCCTGCCCCTGCATGCCTTTCAGCATAGGAGGGGTTTTGTGAGTTCTCCTGTATGTCCCCGGTCTGGATGTATGGATGAGGAATCAACCCTACAACTCTTCTGGAATTGCCCATATGCAAGGGCCTTTGCTGAAACAGGCCTTCACCTTGACCAGCACTTGACCACCAGGTTGTCATGTAGGGTCCTCCTCTTTCCTTCTCAGTAGAGAAGAAAAAGCTACTTTTGGTTTCTTTAAATTGCCTGAAATTTGCTTTATGGAAAACAAGAAACATTTTCTTGTACAAAGATGATTTCATAAATGAAAAGGAGTGTATTAGGTATGCTCTGAGCAAAATTTTTGATTTCTTTTTATTTGATTGCAAATAAATGGGTAAACTAGAAGCCCATAAAACATGGGGAATATATATGTGCAATAAATTTGTGTAATTTCTTTTCTGTGTATTTGCCAAAATATCTGTTTTGGATTTTTTTGTGAAAAAGGAAAGCAAAAAATTGTGTTTGTGAAAATGGTTTTTGGTTATGGTCAAAAATATATGTATAAATATTCTGTATATGTTGGAAAATGCTATGTACTTATCTGTTTAAAAGATAATCTTGGTTCTTGTTCATATTTATCTTTACCTAGGAAAAGGGAAATTTGGACTTTTGTGTTACTTTTTACAAATGGACTTTATACTTTGCTTTCAGGAATGGACCTTATGTTTCTTTTTTCTGCTATGAAACTGACTTTGTTTACTAATATTTGGAAAAAATGTGCCCTGATTCTTTGATTTGAATATGCAAAATATTTGCAAATTTTCTGTTCTGCTTTGGTCCTTCATTGTAATTTGTGTATCTGTCTCTGTTATTTGTACTCTTGGAAAAAAAAACTTTTATTTGTAAATAAGATGTTTATACTTTTCTAGTAAAAAAAATGATTTTTGAGTATTCTCTGTTACTGACCTGTGCCTGACTATCCGTTAAACTTTGCCTGGACTGACCTGCCTTGTGACCCCGACTCTGTTTGTGCCTTTCCCTTTGTACTTCACTGCATGGACTGATTTCCTGTGTTTTTGACCTCGGCTTGTTTTTGGATTTCCTGACATTCTGAACTCTGCATTTGTGGGCTCTGTAATCTGCATTTGTGGGACCCGGGTTGGCTGCAAGCCTATCTCCAGCCACCATCCCTGGCGCACCAAGTCCTGGGGGCAACCCAGTGCTGGGAGACACAACCAGTCTCCCGAGGCTGAGCGGGGGCTGCTATAGGTGACGACTGCAGAGATAGATTGGGGGTTGGTGTCTGGGGAAAACTGGTATTGACCTGGGCCTTACATTGCCCTTTTCTTGTGCAAGATCAGTGCAAGTCCTTTGTGTAAAAGATGTATCTGCTACCAGGCCGAATCTGTACTTTTTGCTCCCCAAGGCCAGCAAGCTTGTGCCACCCCGCTCCCAAACAATTATGGCCTTTGATGCTGACACACACAAAACACACCATGAAAGCTGTTCCATAACACATAAAGAGAGCGAAAAGAGAGAGTGTGGGAGAAGGATGGAAAGAAAGAAAGAATAGATAGAGAAATGGTGAGAGAAGAAGAGGGGGAGAAAGAGATAGAGGGATACGAAAAAGGCAGAAGTGAGAGGCAGAGAGGGAAGTCAGTAAAAGGGAGACAGAGAAAAGGGTATGGAGAGGAAAGAGAGAAATGAGAGTGAAATTAGTGAAATGAATAGACACTCATTCATTGTTACCCAAAAAAATCATTGGTGATTGTTTCAAGTGACATTAGGAATGAGGGAACGTTGTACAGACAGGTTGCTCAGCAACCCCACAGTTTAAATTGTTTAGAGCTCACTAAAACCAGGTTACATTCGTTGTACCTGATTTATTAAAGCTCTCCAAGACTGAAAACGATAAACCATCATGGGAGTGCCTGGGTGAGTAAGGTAGATCTTTTATAAAGCAGGCCTGTTGAGCCATAAAAAGATGTTTTATAATATTACATAGTTAGGTTGAAAAAAGACATAAGACCATCAAGTTCAACCACCAGGAAAAAACATACTACAAACCAGCAGATTACAAACAAAACCTCATGGATGAATCATCCTTCCTGATCCTATGAGGCAATTGGATGTTCCTTGGATCAAAAGTGTTCCAGTTTCTGGTATCATTTCAAAAAACAGTTATATTATGTGCTTTTAGAAAAGCATTCAGCCTTTTCCTAAAGCAACCTATAAAATATAATAAAACTACTTCCCGAGGGAGCCTATTCCACATTTACAGAGACCTTTCTGTGAAGAATCCTTTCCTTAACTGGAGATTAAGGACATAGACCAAATCATTATACCACTATTATATAGACCATTATATATATATAAATGTAGAGTATTATACATGGTACTATCTTCTTTGCCTTAGGACGTTCATTGTAGATCTGTCTGTTTTTATCTGGTTTAAATTTATGAAGTTGAAGTGGAAGTTTTTTTTCCTTTAATATTAGGTTGGTGTTCTCTCTGCACATTCTATATTTCAGAAAACAGTATAGTTTGTAGTGCATGTTGTCCTCCATCCTAGAAGCAAGCAGGTAACAGCAAACCAGCAAGAACCATAATTTTAACAGGTTGGTATTAGGTCTGGTTTCACTTGGTGAAAAGGAAATAGATTGTATTCATATAGAACGTTAAAAGAGCAGTGACAAGGAAGGATCTCATCTCTTTATTCAGTATGACCTCCTATCAGCATGCTTTTATTAGTACATAAATTGATTGGTTCCTTTTACAGCTTCTTTCTCTCATACTCCAGCTCTGCTGTACAGGGAATTTAAGACATCAAAACCAGTCATATTTAGAAACTTTTATTTAATAATAAATTTAACTGTGTATGAATAATTACAAAGCTGCATTTTATGTGTCTTTTATGTCCCAGTTACAGGCATTAGAGAATCTATCCCTTTTTTTTTGTTATAATTGTAAAATGTGGTGTCAGAGAAGGCAATTTCTCCCCCATCAAATGTTACTTCTTGACCATGAACAAAGAAAATAGACAATTGATGAAACAAAAGCATGCACTGAGTTGGCTCTTATTCTGATTTTGACATCATTAATGATCTTGCTGGTCTTTTTTTAAACTTTAAAACCATTAAAACTTTGGATATTACACATCATAGCTTCGGATGCTAAGTTTACCTTTTGCAACATTCCTATCATTGTGAAGCCCATATGACTTGAAATTGTGTCCTAGACCCCAGTTTACCAAGACAGCTGACAGTTATGTCTTATCTGTGCTCAATGAAAGGTGAAGGCCACCCTGTCAATGAGCAAAAATCAATGACTGTTGGCAGCTATGCAAATCAGCCACTGTTTGCTGCAATTTTCTACTGCTTCTTACTGGGCAAATAAAGCATGGGAAACACCTGCCAGATTGCATGTAAGTTGCTTCAGGGCAAGTTTTACTTTAAGAAAATGACTCCATTTTGTAAATGTCAAGTCAAAACCTGACAAACACAAAAGCAATTTTAAAGCCATTATAAATCAAGTGTAGTACTCTCCAATAAAGATGTTGAGTCTTTCTGAAACACATTACTCTAAAGCCTGGCTTGGGTTTTCCATATTCATGTGACAAGAGTTATGTCACCATGTTAATCATTCCCAGGATGCTGGCATACAGAATAATGAGAAATTTCTTGTGCAAGGAGTCATTAATCACATCACATAACATTGCATAATGCTTTCTGGAGCATGTGCAATGTGATCAGAGTACAAGGTTGTATAACTCTCACAGTGTTTATGCCATATGCTGACCTTTTTCTCAAAATGAAATGCAACCATGTGATGCAGGGCTGCTGCCAGCAGTAATCTAATGCTAATAATTAAGTCTGATGATATGGAAGGAAAGAAACTTGCTGCAGTACTTTGGAGTTAAAAAAGGAAAGCATCTTTGAAGTTTTGGCTGCGGTCACACACAAAGGAGTCCACCTTGGCTCTGCTGTTATAATAGTTATTTTAAAAGACAAGCACAGAGCACTTTGTTTAAGTGGCTTTTGACATGTGCAGTACACAAACACATGTATTCACTCAATACTATTTCTTTGATCGGAAGGCAGAAAGTAATGTTGATGGAATGAAACAAAACAGCAAGTACACAAGGACTGAGCACTATATGTTACCCGGAATGCTGATGTGAAGCAAATCCCTTCTTAACTGCCGTTACATAATCTTCTCGGAACACATCAACATTGCCCAAGGGAACGGTTGCGAAATCTGGAATATAAATAAGCTGTTATCATACCCTGGATGCAAATCTTGCGTAGTACAAAACATTTAATTTGAAAACTACCTGTACATGAAGTTCTCTGACAAAGCACAGCCAAACCAATGTAAACCTCAAGAGAGCAGCTGCAAAGTTTATCCTTAGTTTTATGTATTTAATGACATTAACAACAACATAACCTTTTACCAAAAATTCTTTTTTTAAGTAAGTCTGTGGAGCAAAGTGACCACAAAATCATAGTTCATGAGCAACAAGTTAGGATTCTTGAGAGCTGTTTATCCCCCATGATAAAACATATATCCTAGATACATACTTACTAAAATCTAACAGCATGAGGCATGAATCTTTTTGCCACTGGCCACAACTGCTCAGCATATCCTCATAGACTTTAGAGGAGCCATCTTCCAAGACTAGAGATACTTGGGAGATGGTGTCAAAGTCACATTTATGTCATGTCTATCCAGAGCACAGCTGTGGCCATGAGCAAAGACTTTTTATGAAAGTGCATTGGCTTGTTAGTTCTGGCTCATTTCCAGTTTCTGGCTTTATTAACCTTTTTTTTTATTAATAATAAAAATAGTAAATATTTTTATATAGCGCCAACATAGTATGCAGCGCTGTACATTAAATAGGTACTTGATGCATTACTGAGCCACAACAAAAATGCAGTAAATGAAGTCAGAAATACTGATTGGCATGCTCTTCCAGGGCAGTAATACAGAAATCCTTGAAGCTGCTGGATCTACGTGACAGTCAAGAAACTACCATGTTTAGGGTAAGGTAAGGTCAGCAACCAACACTCATTTTCTGATTGATTTCTCTAACAATTGCTGAGCACAAGTTTGTCAGAACTGCTTCAGATGTCCATATAACTGACTGTTGCCTAGCCAAGATTACAGCACTGCAGTTACGCATACAAACAGAACTTATCATACCCCTTTCATAAAGAGGCAAGTGATTATGTAACTTAATAAATAGACCTAATTTTTTTCCTATCAAGGAAAAAAAATATACATTTGCAGTATATTATACATATATTGCAGCCTAACTCAAGGAATTATGTTGTTCTGCTTTTAGTGATTACCTAAATAAATAAATGACTATAGAAGACAAACCATGCAATGTGCCATACCAAACTTGTTAGGATGTAAAAAGAAGTCCCACAAACTCACTTCAATTACCTTTAATACTTGTCTAGGGGGAAGCTCAGACCCAAGCACTACATTGTTCAGGACAATGTCGGGAAATGACTTTCTTTTAAAGTGATGAAGAGCCAACCTACATACTTGACAGGCATTCATTCTAGTTTATGTCTTGCTCTAGGCCAAAATATTTCAAGCATTCCTAACAGGTCATGTTTTTAAAATAATCCCATATGAATACATGTTGTAAACACAGATGTAGTAAGTAAAGCTCTTTTCTCTTACTTGAGTATTTTATTTAATCTCATTTTAAAAAGTTGTTATGGAATATATCCTGAAGTAGGTTGTTAGTGATCGTCCCTTGTTTAGCAATATATCCTGAACTAGTTGAGATATTGACCAGTGCACTAGCTGCTACCCAGTATACATTTTTAGAATAACTTTTTGATTTCACTGATATTTCTGTAGCCAATGCAAAGAATTGCCTTCAGTTTCTTTGTGGTTACCATGACATTATGCGAACTACATTCTCAAATCTCCAGTGGAAGCGCGTTCTGTAATAAAACATTTTAAGACATGGAAAGGAAAGAACATCGTCATTGTCAGCTATGTCACTGGAGAGGTAAAATCTCTGCACACAGACTCACACAGACACAATGAAGTCCTGACAGAGGTTATACACCTTCCTAACTCTAACCAAAACCAAAAAAGTTGAGTTTTAAAAACAAAATTCTTAAAAATGTGAATACAGTATTATCAGGGAGTCAATCACCAGTGCTAGGCCCTCATCTTTATAGTATCTGACCAACTTCTGTAAATGAACTGGCTCTCAATACATGACCTGTGCCAGTGTTCTGCTAAAGCTAATAAAAAGGCTAAAACCTGTCACTTAACATTACAAAACATGTAAACTGTGGGACAAAATAGGGACTCATAGGTAACTCTGGAGATCACTAATTTTGTTTCATGGTTTACAAACATTGAAAACTTAATTTGTGTTCTCACTACGTTACGTACTATGCTGATACTTCTCATTAATGTTCACAGTGCATTATAGAATGTTGTGGGGTATGCCTAAGTTAAAATACTAATGCTTAAAAAGAGGGTTTCTTGGAAGCACTAGAAGTGTCAAGTTACTAGGGATATGCAGACACCTGGTGATGCCTTCTTTCAGGCATGTAGCCTAATTTTATTACACATACATTACGTTATTTATGTGACAGATTTGTTTTAAGCTTCAACATTATGTCATATTTCAGGAATGTGTACCTCCAATCAAATAGCTATTTACCTTTTATTTATTACTTTCTATGAAAATGTTGCCATCTAAGTGCCTGTGGGCATGCCTAAACACCTATCAAACAAAAGATGAGATATAATAAAAGGGGGATATTTTATCAATAAATATATATATATGTGTGTGTGTGTGTGGACATCTCTTTTAATTAGGAAAATGGTGTTGAGTTTTATAGTTGCCTTGCGTTCTTTCATTTATATTGAATATTTTCATCTTTTAGGGATAATTTGTAATAGGTCATTTTTTCCAGTTTAATTTAAATTAAATGTTTTATATGCAAATACACTTGATGAGATGTTTGCTTTGTATAATTTAATTTAAGATAAAGGTACTCCTGGCTATTTGATCTTATTTTACAAGAAGTTCTATTTGTGCTCAGTGTATATTGCTGAATCAACAGAAGTAAAGGCACCTTGATTCTGTCAAATAAATGTAAAGTATATGAACAATGTGTGAGTTTACAAAGAAAAAAGAATAGAATAATTCCAAAGTTTTGAACATGTTTGCCATAAACTATTCACAGTGCAGTGATGGAGGCTTTATTATAGTGGGATGGGTCAAAACTGCCTGATTTTTACTAAGACTTGCAAATCGATATTTCAGTTTTGACCATTTTGATTTTGACTGGAAATTGTATTAAAGTCCATGGCGTCCAACATTTCAGGTTAGCTGCACAGCACATTAACATTATTGTCACCAAAATTGGTGTCAATAACAAATTGTGTTTCGGGGCGCTGGTAAACATGTCCCAAAAGTGTGTAATTGTAAGCAGTTAAAGTCTAGACAATAAAGATTGTTTTTTTACACCTGCTAATTTTTTAAGTTAATTACAAAGCAATTACAAAAAAAAAAAACATGTCGTTTTCCATACTGTCTTTTCAAAGCCAGACTGGTGTCATTCACATCTGAATGTAGGTCGCCTGCAAATGTTTTGCCCAAGTCTATTGGCCACATTCCTTAAATGTGACATTTTTATTCATTTCCAAGTTTTTGCATTGTATAGTTGTATAGGAGGGCAGAACAGATGTACCCCCCAAGCTTTGTTTGAGCATACCTTGAAGAAAAATTCAATAAAAACCGACTGTTGAGACCATTTACACTTTGCTCCAAAATTGTATGTAGCATAAAATATTATGCACAGTCCCTTGTTTCAGTGGGAGTGGAATAAATCTCATTGTTAGTGTCTGTTACCTTACCGCATCTTCACTTGTTGTGTGACTACCAGCAGTGGGTCTGCATACAGTTCATGCAGATGTGTGGGTACACTGGCTCCAAGGCACGAAAATGTATGCAACTTTATGCACTTGTGAATGTTTGCGGCAAGCGTGGGCAGGACATAGAATTAAGAAGGTTATTTAAGTTTCTGCAGTCCTTGCAAAAATACTAGATATTTAGCATGTTTATTTTGCCATTTTGCCCAGTGTTCTTTATTTGCTTTCCTGTGCCTTGACCTCAGCCTGTCCAAGACCACATCTTCAGCCAACCACCCGTTATGACCTCAGCCTGTCCAAGACCACATCTTTATCCAGCCACCTGCCTTGACCTGAGCTGTATTGTAGCTGTTCTGACACTATGGTGTCACTTAGACACTGTGCTCCAGCTAACTCTAACTCATCACATGTTAGGATGCTGTGAGCATAATTAAACGCAGACATTGGTGTGGGTAGGCAAACATTTCATTCCATCAATGGTGTTATGGGAAGAAAATTAAGCATTTTGTAAGAAAAATAGGAGTAAAATAAACCCCATCATGTCAGTGGGAGTAGAATAGTCCCATCATTGCTTTTAGTGAAAGTAAAAAAACACTGCTGGTGTCAATAGAAGTAAGCAAAATCCATTGTTGGTGGTTGTGGGTGAAAGATAAGCCCCACCTAACCCCAAAGTTAGAGTCATTGTAAGCTGAATGAACTATTGTTGGTAGTGGAAATGTTTAACCCCTACAAATCATTGCATTGATGTATATATCACATCATCAGATCCTACAACACTGCTCCACTGCCCTCCATAGTGACACCCACCCTGCTGCATCATTCTTTTCCCAGGCCTTCAAAAAGCAATTGGCACCCTCCACCCCTCTGCATTGTTCTCTGAGTTGAAAATAAATGGAAATAGGTTTTGGCCTTGCATACAGCCTGCACCCAGTATCCAAGGCATTACACAGTAACAAATAGATTAATCTGTAAATAAAGACAGCAGAATCCTATTGGTGCTTGTCTCTAAATATATCTGTGCATATCTGGAGATCCCCTGGGAAATCTCTCTAGGTTAAAAATAAAGCCCTGCTAAGACCCATATCTATCCCGTTATTCGTCTTCATCCTAGCGAGGAGGAAGTGCCAGGCACCGCCATCTTCTTTCTTCTTCTTCCTTATGTGACACGATCTCACACTGTGCAGGCACACTATAAGGTGATGTAGCCTAGAATACAAGGTGCTTGAAGTGTTACGATCAGATCCCAGGGTGTCTGTTGTACAATTGGTGGCTTATCCTACCGAGCCACTTCAAACTTTTAAAAGCATCTTGCTTGATTTCATTGTCAAAATGTTTTTAAAAATGCTAGAGCTTCAACTGTTTAATAAAGTTTTGGCAGTTGACAAATGCTCACAAACAAGGTGTCATCAGTGGTATGCAATATTCAGTAAGTACTTTATTCACATCTCAACATAAGTGATTTAAAGAAGCATGACAGCACCTTGATACATTTCTTACTACCAGTACTTACTAAATCCTATGTCTTCATAATGGTAGTAGTACGACATGTCTCAAGGCATAGTCATGCTACTTTAATATAATATGTTTGGATGTAAATATATGTATACCTACTTTTGTAATATGTTAACTCTCAGTCCAACCCTTCAGATACTTCTGGATCACTTTAGGGTTACTTTTAAAAATCAAGCACATAAAAGTAGAGAATGATCCTTTCCTCCAGAACTTGCTTTTATGGCTTTTTATTTTCCGTGGCATTGTTGTCATCCTCTACAAAATATTTGTTTTCAGATTATCATCCTGATCTTTTGGCCTTGTTCTTTCTGACACAAACCTTACCACTTTATAGCAATGCAAGTATTTGGAAGATTACATTTATTATCACATTAGACTCACATAAGTCCAGCCAGGGAGGCCCAGTAAAATATTTTATAGCAGGATGGTATATATGTCAACCTTAATTAAAAAAAAACTTTTAGAAGCAATAAACTCAAATAGTTGCTGTACATCCATGGTCATGTGATCGACTGGCTTTCAAAACGGAACTCAGTGTGTTTGAGCTTTTAGAATAAATATATATGGCACCAATGATAGCAGAGGATCATTCATAGATATATAGTCCATTCAACCTAGTATTTACAGCTCCTATTGTTATATTTTTGTCAAGTATTTCAATTTTTTTCAAGTATATTACAAGAATAAAAAATTTGTGTATTTAATTTTTTTTAAATATCAGGTTTCAAGAGCAGTTCCAGGAAACAAATGAAATCCATCAGCAAGCTACGGCATTCCAGCTAAAAACAGTAAAACAGTATTTAGAAGCTTAACCACAGGTTTTTTACAGGTTTTCATGAAATCTTTTTTTTTAAATTGTAGACCTGTAACTTACAGAAATATGTCCGAATAGGGGTCTAGTAGATATAATGAATATAAAAAATGTTTGAAAC